>NW_010254490.1:0-28897 GCF_000690775.1 Eurypyga helias
CTCTCCTGACTAAAACCAGCACACAAGTAACCAAACAATCAAATGAAAAGCTTTACACTTTATGACAATAGATACTGTGGCTATAGCTATAATTTTTAAACATTTAAATATGTACCAAACATATTAAAAAAGAACAAGAATATTATTAACTTCAACAAAAAAATTAATCTCTACATAAAACTATTAATATGATTATTTGCTCTTGGTTTATGTTTTACCAGTGGCTAAAAACAAATACTGTTTATTACTAAAGGACTAATAAAAACTTAGGTGAAAAAAATTAAGTTCTAATCCCTCTGTATAGGTTAAATAAATGTGCAGATGCTTTCTTTTAATTTCTGTTGAATTTGTGAATAAAAGTAGAAATTAGGAACCCTGAAAATACTGGTGGTTGCTTGGACTGATTCAAGCCCTTGCCTCTGATTTTCAGTGACTACCTAACGATCTAGATATTTTGTGATGAATCTTATTTATTATTTGAGCATGCACATTAACATTAACATATTAGTAACAGAAGGGCATCAAAATAGGGAGAAAATGATGGAAAAGGCAGACTAATGTCTTTGTATTGGCTTTAAGACTATATCTGCTACGCAGACACCGAATACTGGAAGTCTTATGGTTACGCGTTCTTTGTCATCCACAGTTCATCCCAGTACACTTGTCTTAAAAAAATATCTATCTTTCCGCTCTTCTCCTTCTTTCTATGTTAGCTTCTGGATACCCTCATTGTTTCCCTTTTGATCTTTTCTGATTACATCATTTTAGTGTTCTTGTTCAGGTCATGAGAATATAACCTCGTTATTTCAGCTTGTTTAGCTTCTACGTTTGTCCTCCTAACCCTTTTATTTGTTGTTACATTATTTTGCTTTTCTAACTTTTTCCCATTCCCCTGCACTTGGAAACTATCCTGTGTTAAAATTCTTCTTTTGACTACACCCTTTCTGGATAATGTCTATGCATCCTACCTTCACTCTTCCCTCTTCACGTGATAAAGTTATGTTTTCTAACTCAGATATATAATTTTTGTAACTTCACTTGAACCCATAGGTAAGAGCATACTCAGTCATCTGAAATATTTTGAAAAAACTGAATGCCTATTAAAATAAATATACTCATTATACTGCATTATATAGGCCTTCTATAGAAAAAAGCAGTGGCTAAAATACCAGATCTACTTACCATTATATACCTGTTGGTCAAAAGCTGTCTTCAGGGAAATATTATTCATTACTAGATTTGGGATTTCCCTTCAATGAGGTTTCCAAAATGCCAGGATTCTATATTAATATTAACATGATCTTGACACTTTTCTTAATCATGCTAGTCAATTTTAACATGAATTTTATTATTTGGAAAATTTGTCTGCATTCTTTGTTGCCAATATAATTGAAATTTCAACTATACCAGGAAGACATAGCTCAGAGCAGAAGGAATCAGTTTCTGAATTAAAACCAAATGTCTTTATATTCTACGTATCAGTTCAAGTACTTAAGTAAATTTACTGTCAGAAGCATGGAAAAATGTGCGTCAGGATTTTACTGCCTTAAAAAACTCCTCATTAGCTATGGAGTTTTAACCCAGAAAATACAGATGAGTAAATAAAATTAGATTCCTTCTCCATCAAATCACATATTTAATTATTATGTCACATTTTTGAAAATAACTAAAAATAAGAATATTACAGAATTTATTGCAAGACCGGAAAGGTAAATACATATATATACGTGTGTGTGTATGTATATATATATACCATTACTGAGAGGGACACAGCAAATTTCTGAAGAATTCGATACCAGCAGGTTCCAAATATTCCTTCTGTTCTCAGTTGATAAGACAAAATTCTTAAGTCACAAAGCTCTAGTAGTGCTTTTTAACCTGTTAATAAAGTGGAACAAAGAAGCTTTCAGAATAGAAGAATAAAGCAACAAAGAGCTGCAGAGACAATAGAAACACAGCATTTTAAAATGAGATTTCATGCCCAGAAAAACTCTTCATTTTGGATTGTTTTCTTGACAGATTTTTTTGTCATATAATGGTTGTATGTCAGAATGAAATAAAAAAAATAGCTTTTTTTCTTTTTTTTGAAAAAGCATTCTTTTTCTCCCTGAAGCTCTAAATAAACTGTTATTACAAGCAGTATTAGATAATACAAATTTTAACCTACTCTCTTTGAAATGAGGCTGAATAGAAGTAAATAGAATAATTTTCACAAATGTGTTTGTAGCAATTTCTTGAGATGGAATATAATGTCAGGGAAAAGGACACAATCCCTGAAAATTCTCATATAGTAAATATGAGACTGTTTTCAGAATCACATCAGGGGACTGAACTGCATTTTTCAGAACAACATCCCTGCCTCTTCTGCGCTTTGTGATACCATTTCATAGGCACACAGGGTGAGCAGATCTGTGAACTTTTGAAACATCTATTATGGCACACAGTCTAGGGAGCAGGAGAGAGTTACCAGGCTGTAGCTCCTTTGTGTTAACCTTATAAACAGCCATCATTGGACTGGATTCCCATCATCATCACCTATTCTGATGCATAGATCAAGATCTCATTTTTCTGAAGAGGTTGAATGTACATACATACATACATGTGCAAGCACAAGTATTTGACTATGTATATGAATAATTGAACACAAATATAAAGGTAGCACTAATTGTTGTCTATCTACAGTCTGACATAGGAGGAGAATAACCTTAAAATTTCTTAGGAATTTCCCAGTATGCAAACTTTTTGTCTCATTTTCTAATGGAATTTTCCTTTCTCACACTCTGAATTATTCAGGTATTCCTCTCTTGTAGTGAAGCTGGGAGAAACTGAAAAATATCCTCAAAACAGGAGAGCTTTCTTTTTTACTAAGATTGACTTTAATTTGCTTTGATTCTATACTTTGCCTGTGTACCTGAAGTTTGTAGACAGGCATTTATATAGAACACTGCATCTGTATTGCTGAATTGTCTCTCTGCATTCATTAAAACATGAGGAAATATTAAGGGGTACTATTGTTCCATGTGTTGTATGTAAAAAAGACCTGGCACTGGAAAATTCTCTGGAACAAAGAGTTGGCCTTATGATAGTTTTCCCTAAAGAAAACTGAAAAATAAGGATTTTGTCTCTAAACACACAGAATTTTGAATCACTGTTGCTGTCATGACCGTCTATGATTTATCAAGATGTTATGCTAAACATTTTGCAGTGTATGGTGAATTTTGCATAAAGACACTATACTGTTCTATTATATTCTGAACTGTCACATGGAAAAATAGAAAAATGTAATCTCTGCATCACTTAACTTAAGAAACAGATTTTAGTTTTTCATGGGATGTTTACATGACCCTCCATCTTTTTCACAGAAAGTCAATGAAATGAAAAAAAAGCAGCCAACCATGTTAAGAGGACTATCTTATGCCAGCAAACAGTGTTACATAACATTAGCCTGGAGCTATGTGAACTTCAAAATATATATGCAAACATTTAAGTTTCTAAGACATTGCAAAAAAGTTAAAGTTTCTTAAATGTAAAATCTTCTACTGTTACCTGAAAGTGATAACAGCAGAACAGTTATCAGAACAGGGTTTTTTTCTGTTTGGTTGGGGTTTTTTCTTTGTTTGTTTGTTTGTTGGTTTTCCTGACAGAAAACAGAAGTTTGGAATAAGTTCTAAGTTTTGTATTTTGATACAATAACATCTAATAAAAACTTACATTTACATATCTATGTTTTTCTATGGACTACAAGGTAACACACATATTTAAGGATTTCATATGTCCTTGAAAAAAAGAATACAAACATGAGACATTTATTTGTAATTGTAGTTATTGGGAAATAATATAGAGATTAATTCAGAAAGGGGAGGAGAATGGTAAACAAAGAGTGAGTATTTTTAGTAGAACATTTAAAAAAATATGAAGGAGGAACATGGGGAATTCTCAGTGCTTGTGATCAAGAAAGACACCAGGCCAGAAAAAAAGTAGATTAGGTCTGTTTCTGATTCTTTTGTTGTTGTTTTGTTGTGGTTGTTGTTGGTTGGTTGGTTAGTTTTGGTTTTGTGTTTGTTTGATTTTTTTGTTTTTCTCATAAATATCCTTATTCAGTTTTAGGAGAAAATAACATTTTTACCATTCCTTATAATTGTCTTAGGACAAACTAAAATAAACAATTTATCCATTAGTTTGAAAATATGCTCATCAGTGTTACAGGTAATACATACAAAGGCAAAATGTTGCTTCTCTATTTCTTCTTTCACACTGGTAACTTCAGAAATAATTTTTTTAACTCCATCTTGAAAGCATGTAATTAGATCATTAAGGCCAGTAGATAGATAACAAAAATAGGGTATTGTAGAGAGACCGAAGAAAGAAATACTGTTGTATTTCTAGGGTAAAAAATAGTATTAAATTTATTGCTAAGATTAATTACTGCAGTTCTTCTCTTAAAATAATTTAAGATATTTAAATCAATCTTATATGTGTGTTAATAACGAAATTAAGTTTTATTGCATTGAGTACCCTGTAAACTATAACAATAAACTGGTAGCAAAGTTATGTGGTAGAAAGGTAGCCAAGCAGTTACACAAATGTCATCAAAGGAATCAAATTTGGATCAAGATAATAATAAAATAGTTTTACAATTTTTCAGAATTTCAAGCTCATTCAGCAAATGTGGAATACAGCTATAGCTTGATTCAAACTCATTTAAGAATTCCTCATATATTTTGTTTTACTGACTATTCCTCTATCTACAGTTTTTCTTACTAATCTTTATACAACACTTATTCATGCAAAGTTACTATACTTTTTAGGGTTCAGATTTCTATTAAAACTAACAACTATGTTTTGATCTGTTAGCAACTGGCTTTTTAACTTAATTTTCTTCCTTTTTTTTAAACTTTCAGTCTCAGTATCTTAAGGAAGTTCCCATTTACTTTAAGAGCAAGGATTAAATACTTCATTTTAAGTTAGTTCATTTTTGATGACTCTCCAGATGTTGAATTTGTTTTTATTTATATATTTGTATTTCACTCATGATTTTACTGCAAATTGCTTCAGGATATTGATGTATTATTGACTCAAAATACTGGCTGGTACTGTATGGAATGTTAAAATCGCTTCATGGGACCAGAAGCTAGGGCTGGACTTTCACTATTACTCATAGCCTAAATAAAGATGTTTCATACAACTTCTGGACATATTGATGTTTCCTTTCACCTTCATTATATTTTCTCCTAAACTGCATCACGATGTTAAGGATAAAGCATCTGCAATGTATAATCAAATATTTTATTCAAAATAAACTTTCTGTTCTGGAACATCAAGTAGGTATTAAGAAAAAAATCACAATTCATGGAAAAACTACTTTGTTATTTATCCCTTTGCTTTTTGTAACTTTTATAAGCAAACATTCTAACAGTCAATTTTCACAGTAAGTGAAAAGTTTCAACAAAAAGGGAATCTAAACCATCAGGATTTAAGCAGACATCAGGAGTTTTGGATTCAATGACCACAGAAGTAATTCGTTCCTGAAGACAAAATACGGAATAAAAAATCTGCCACAGAAATCATTCTCAAAATAGATGCACTGACCTCATATTGTTACCTATGAGGTGATATTTCTCAATGTCAGTCTGTCTGAGAGGGGAAAAAATAGTTCCTGTTCTGTTTTCTCTGACTAACAACACAGAAAGCTGAAACAGAAGGAAAAAGATGGCAAACATTTTAAGTCATTCATCTTTTTTTTTTTCCAGTGGTTTTGACCTGGTCATTGAATTGATTCTTTACAGTTTTATAAAGTTTTTCAAAACAACTCTCTAAGAAATTTTCAGTGATCAGAGAATATTGTTTGTATTCTCAGATGAAAGCTGATAATTATGTTTACTCATAGTAAACAAAAGTTGTTAAGGAAAAAGAAAGACTAGTCCATTAAAAGCACTTTTCAAAGAAAATAGCTTAGAAAACTATGGGATAGTGAAGTTTCCATTAATTAATTCAGTTGCAGGTATAGCAAAAAACCCCACACCTCTGTCCTGAAGGAAGTAGCACAAGACAGGTTTCTTTCCTCCATAGTAACATTTTAAATGAGATTACTCATAGGCTGTGGTGATATCAAAAGGGGTTAATATTTTTTAAAAGTGTTCTTTAGTTAAGTTCAACTCTAATGTCAGTCTTGTCATTGCTCACCTACAATCTCTACAAGATAAGGCAGTGCAGGAATTGTGTATCAAAATTTACCCACATTACTGCTTGCAAAGAAAATTTAATCTCTATTCTGCATTTTAACAGATTATTTTTTATGAAAGTAAATCCCAAAATTTAGGTTATCACAATGAAAAAAAAAAAAAGAAAAAATTTTGTATGTAACAACACTAATCTACTATCAAATACCAGAGCTGCAATGGCAGTATTGCCTGTATCAGCATCATTAGGTCATCTTTTATTTTATCATGTATATTTTTTCTTCCCCAGATTTATTTAGAGATACAATTATACTGGTTAGTGTGTCACAGAAATGAAAATCAAAAAGATATGGTTCACACACATTCCTGAAATGCAGTCATTGGCTTGCAACATTATGTGGGTATGAAATGCAAAGAGTTTTCTTGGAGCTGGAATTTCTTTAATTTCTTTCTCAGCAGAATTACAAGAACCAATTCATCAAAATATGCATAATTTATGCAGAGGGTACAGCCACAGTAAGCTAACTGGTATCCTTTCCTTTCTTTCCTTTCTTGTTCCTTTTTTTTATATAAATATTGAGAGGACTACCACTGAATTCGCACTGCAAGAAAGAATTAAGATAAGAGAACCTGAAATGTCCTCAGGGAAAAAAAAAAAATATATATACACAAAGTGTATATATTGAAATGTAAAATATTTCTATTCAATTTTGCTCTAATAAAACTGAACGATTAGTTACAATCCTGACCTTTAAAGATCATATAGTCCAACATCCCTGCCATGGTCAGGGACTTCTTTAAATAGATCAGGTTGCTCAAAGCCCCATCCAACCTGACTTTGAACACTTCCAGGGGTGGGGTATCCACAGCTTCTGTGGGCAACCTGTTCCAGTGTCTCACCTCTCTCTTCACAAAAAAACTTCTTCTTTATATCCAATCTAAATCTACCCTTTTTCAGTTGAAAACTACTTCCCATTGTCCTGTCACTATAAGACCCAGTAGGAAGTCTCTCTCTGTCTTTCTTAAAGCCTCCTTTATATATTGAATAAAAGTTATCAATATTTATATTCTAGAGAACATGATAGCACTCATTTCTGAGCCAGAAAAGGCATCATAGGATTCACGTTCCCTCTTTGAATGTGCTTGCTACCACCCTGGACAGCACTGACTGAACTCCCTGTATGCTAAGATCCTTTCACAAAACATTGAAAGGGAGGTATTTGAGACATGGAACTTTAAGATATACTGTCAGGACTAATGACTAAGATCTAAGGGGTACTCTAACCAACTGAAACTGCAAAAGAATTCTAGATAGAGAAAATGTATCTTGAAAACTGGAAAAATATCAGGTAGCCAGGGAAAACCATCTCTTCTACACATCCATGTAGGCACGCATTCACAGAAATACTTAAGCATTTGTAATGTGGTCAAATAGCCAAAACTACTGCTATTTCTGCAAGACAAATTACTTTCTGCGGTCAGAAACCCTATATTCTCCTTTATTTCCTGGTATTAAATAAGACAATGTAACAATGCACCTTTACTCTGACTTCAGAATAAAAGCAGATGTTCCTGCCAAGTCTTACTTCCTTAGGAACTAAGTAATTTGTTCAGCATGTGCCTTTTAATTAATTACTAAGGAGTAGAATACTAATGTATTCTTAGTAATGAAAGAAGACCTACAGCTTCTGAAGTGGTGTTTTCTTAAATGAAATTCATGAAACCACATGTTGCTTCTTGTACTTAGTGTAATTGTGAGAAATCCTTGAATAAATTAAACTTTTTTTTAGCTACCTTTAGCTTTACAATTTTGATTCAAAATTTACCCTTCAATAGCATTATTCCTGGACAAAACTTCCTTCACAACAGTTCAAATGTGTTCTAGGGCATAACAAATCTTTAAGGTCCCTTTCAACCTAAATCATTCTATGAAATCAAAGTACTTGAATTTAAATGTGAGACAAACCCGTGATGTTGAAAGCTTAATATTTAGACTATTTGCTGAATTCAGTGTTAATTAAATCTCTAATCTACTCTAATTTAATTGCTAGGTTAACACAGGAAAAATAAAAAAAGGAACATGTCATTTACCTCTACAAAATCATTCCATCTTGACTATTTTTCCCACTCTTTGGAAAAGTAGTTTATCTTAATAGTATCTCTGTGTATACACCATGTATTTCTCTTTATATATTTATAAGCCATAAGCAAAGCTGTTCATGTTACTTCATGGTTTATATATATACAAGATAAAAAACTACTTTTTATGTATTATAAAAAACACCTATAAATCTTTAAATATGTGACTTTCTGTCTGTACATATATAAACTATTTTTGATGAAAGAACAGTCTACATAGCTGTGTTTTCATTTAATGTTATAAACTATAATATTTATAGGTCATTTTATGTATGATGTAAGTATTAGCATTCCCATTCTTTCCTGTCAAGTATTGCTAAGGTTGCTTATATTTAGAAATATGTGTATTATCTTTATCACTACATTTAACTTTTCTTTGTTAAGTAGTATTTTTAAGATCATAATGATGACTTCTCTTAGTACAGTTTGTATATTGTGAATTTGCAATTAGATTGCAGAATTTAACTTCAGAATGAAATTCCATTATACATTTGCACAAGACCTAAGGTCTGATTATTTCAAAATAGACATCTCTGACTTCACAGAACCACAAAATTGCAGGTTGGTTGAGGTTGGAAGGAAATCCTGGGGGTCATTCTGTACAACATCCCTGCTTTCCAAGAATGAAGAGTACATGACCCTTCTGGGAAACCTGTTCCACTGCACAGTCACCCTTCACACTAAAGAAGTGTTTCCTAATGATCAGACAGAACCTCTTGTGCTTCAGTTTGTGCCTACTGCTTCTTGTCCTGTCACTAGACACCACTGAAAAAAGCCTGGCTCCATCATCTTTACATCGTCCCTTGACTAACCAGTCCCAGGTCTCTCAGTCACATAGGAGATATGTGTGTCCTAATCATCTTTATAGCCCTTTGTTGGACTCTTTCTGGTGCTCCATGTATCTCTTATACTGGGAAGCCCAGAACTGGCCACAGAATGCCAGATGTGGCCTCACTGGTTTTGAGTAGAGGGGAAATATTACCTCCCCATACTTACTGGTAATGTACCTCCTAATGCAGCTGGGATACAAGATATTGCTAGTCACTTTTGTCAGAAAGGCATATTTCTGGCTCATTTTGAATTTGTTGCCCACCAGGACCCCCAGGACCATTTCTGTAAATCTGATTTCACAGGTGAAGAACTTTGCACTTCTCCATGTTGAACTTCATGATGTTCCTGTCTGTCTATTTCTCCAGCCTGTTGAGGTCCTGCTGGATGGATGCACAACCCTCTACCATATCAGCCATTCCTCTCAGTTTTGTGTTTATCTATAGACTTCCCGAAGGTACTCTCTGACTCATCATCCAGACCATGAATGAAAATATTGAACAGGATTGGAGCCAGTATTGAACTTTGGGGTACACCTGTTTCCCGAAGTCTATAGATAGACTCTGACTCATCATCCAGACCATGAATGAAAATATTGAACAGGATTGGAGCCAGTATTGAACTTTGGGGTACACCTGTAGTCACTGGCCTCCAATGAGACTTGCCACTGATCGTCACCCTCTTGGTCTGGTTGTTCATCCAGTGTAATGTCTGTTCATCTAGCCCATTCTTCCTCAGCTCCATCATCAGGATCTTAAGGAAGATAATGTCAAAAGCCCTACTGGATTCAGGGTAGAAAATATCCAGGGTTCTCCCCTTGTCTATCAAGCCAATTATTTCATTGTAGATGGTCATCAGCTATCAAGTGTGACTAACCCTTGGTGAATCCATGCCAACTAATTCTGATGACTTTCTTGTCTTTAATGTGCATGGAAACTGTTTCCAGGATTAGCCACTCCATCACCTTTACTAGGGATCAAGATAAGGCTGACTGGACTGTAATGTTTGTCCTCATTCTTGTCCTGTTTGAAGGTCAGGGTGACTTGCTTTCCCCCAGTGTCAGGCACCTCTCCCTTTCAGTATGATTGTTCAACAATATGGAGAGTGGCCTTGAAATTACATCAACAAGCTGCCTCGGAATTCAACTAAGTTACTGGGTTTAGACATGAAGCTTATATGTAGATAACGTTGACTGAAAGTACATATATGTGTCAATTACTGTTTGAGGCAACATAGGATGGTCACATAAACCTCTTAGTCATTTGTCTTGCCTATCAAACCCATTCAGATATCTGGTACTCTTAGAAAATTACAAAGGTGCTAGTGCCACCATCAGGCAACTAAATCAAGCAATTTCATTATAAACATCAAACTATCAGTGACTAAATCTAAACCAGACTCACACTCAAAGTGGTTTGATTTCTTAAATTGAAAATAAATTTGTCCCATCAAATTATTAAAAAAAAAAAAAAAAAGGAGTTTGGGTGATGACTGAAATGCTTTAAATTATTATTTCAGGTACAATTTTCTCCTGCTTTTATTTTGGTTAGGAAGATAAACTTGTCACTATTAATTTAATAAAAAATACACTTCCCCCATACATTTCAACTGAGTGAATAAAACAACGTACAATTAATTTTAAATATATCTTTCTCAAAATGTATGTTATGAAACAGTGATAAAGCAGAGACATTAAAAATAAAGGGATGCTCTTAGATTTGCTGATTGCTGCACTTAAAAATTCTTCATTACTCTCTCCTAGTTCAGACATCTTCATTTAAGGGCACCAGTACCTGAGTTGGAAGAGTCTGCCATGCCCAGAAGTTAGGATGATTTAGAAAATTCATTCATGGGTGAGGCAACCTCCTAGGCCAAATTGCTAATGTCTGTACTAATGATGAAACTTCCAGAGCCTTCAGATATGTTTTAGTAAGAAGAGATATCTTGTGTACTTCTGTAAACCCATGGTGTTGTTCATTGTTATGAATATTAAATTCATACATGCATCTAAACAGTAACTTTATGAAGTTTCTACTGTTTGTAGAGTAGCTTAAAGTAAAATGTGCCATTGAATTCTACTCTTTGTGGTAGTCCCTAAGAGTTGTAATTAAGCTCTTGTAATACGTCTTTGTAACCACTAATATTTTATAAGCTGTATGCATTGTTAATCTTCTGTACTGGTTTTGGCTGGAATAGAGTTATTTTTTTAATGGTAGCTTGTATGATGCTATGTATTTGATTTGCAATTGAAAAAGGTTTGACACGACACTAATGTTTTCACTGTTGCTGAGCAGTACTTACCAGTGTCAACGACTCTTTTGCTCCTCGCACTGCCCTGGCAGTTAATAGGCTGAGGTTGCACTAGAAGATGTGAGGGGACACAGATGGGACAGCTCACCTCTAATGACCAAGGGTATTAGGATATTCCAGATATTTCATACCCTACAATATTATGCTCAACAATAAAATCTGGGCTGGGGAAAGAAGGAAGAAGGGTGACGTGTAATAACATTTGTCTTCCCAAGTTACTGTTATGCATGATGGAACTTTGCTTTCCAGGGAATGTCTGAACTCCTGTCTGCTGATGGGAAGTGGTGAATTAATTCCTTATTTTTCTTGGCTTGCTCACACAGATTTTGCTTTCCATATTGTCTTTATCTCAGCTCACTATTATACTCTCTTTACCCATTCTCTTTTACTCATTCACCACCGCTTTTTGGTCCCAGTCATCCAGACAGATTTTACCCAGAAGAGAGTATGACCATCCAAACCATGAACCACCAGTTTCTCCATGAGAATGCTGTTGTAAAAAGTGTCAAAGGCTTGACTAACATCTAGGTAGACAACGTTCACAGTCTTGTCCTCATCCACTAAGTGGGTTACCTTGTCATAAGATGAGATCAGGTTAGTCCAACAGGACCTGCCTTTCATAGACCCATGCTGACTGGTTCTGATCGCTTGGCTGTCCTGAACGCGTTGCATGATGACACTCAGAATGATCTGCTCCATAACCTTCTTTGGCACCAAGGTCAGACTGACAAGCCTCTAGTACCCCAGATCGTCCTTCCGGCCCTTCTCATAGATGAACATCACATTTGCTAACCTCCATTCAACTGGGACCTCTCTGGTTAGCCAGCACTGCTGATAGGTGATGGAAATAGACTTGCTGAGCACTTCTACCAGCTCCCTCAATACCCTTGGGTGGTTCCAATCTGGTTTCATAAACTTGTGGCTGTCTAAAATGAGTTTCATTGTCCTAAAAGTCTTATCATACACCTATGAGCTGGTCTTCAAGTTTCTTTTAAGACCAGTGGAAAGAAACAAGTGTGTGTGCTGGTTTTGCCTGGAATAGAGTAGATTTTCTTCATAAGACTTAGTATGGGGCTATGTTTTGGATTTATGCTGGAATACAGCATTACTGCTGAGCAGTGCTTACACAGAATCAAGGCCTTTTCAGTTTCTCACACCACCCCACCAATGAGTAGGCTGGGGGTGCACAGGAAGTTTGGAGTCCAGTTGACAAAAGGGATATTCCATACCATATGACATTATGCTCAGTATATAAACTAGGGGAAGAAGATGGAAGGGGGATATTTGGAGTGATGACGTTCATCTTCTCAAGTAACTGTTACACATGATGGAGCCCTACTTTCATGGAGAGGGTTGAACATCTACTGACAATAGGAAGGAGTGAATGCATTCCTTATTTTGAATTACTTGTGTATATAGCTTTTGCTTTCTCTGTTAGACTGTCTTTATCTGAACTCACGTTTCTGTTTTTGTTTTGTTTTGTTTTAATTTTACTTTGTTGATTCTTTTTTTACTCTTCTATTTTTACTGTTCTTGTTATTGTCCTTCAGTTTGGAGACGTCATACAGGTAAGGTCGACACAGCTAAATAAAGAGGGTTCCTCACCCTGAAGTGCAGTGTTACTGAGTGATTTACATACTTTCTGATTATTTTTGGGAAAACTAATTGAAAAAATAAAATTCAAGGCCAGAGATCAAGTTACTTCTTCAGTAGTGTGGATGATAAGGGTCCAGTGTTCAAGTTCATTCCCTGACCTATATATGTTCTAAATAACTATATAAACAATTCATAGGCTTGTTTAATATTCAGTAAGCAGGAAAAGGTACTTTCAAAAACTCATATGACTCTAAATGAATTCATAAAGCAGTTTTAATTAATGGTTTTCTGAAGATGTTTGTTTCTATTGACTGAATTATCACCTCAAATTAGAACCTAAATTGCAGATAGCTAAATGTAACTTTAAAAGCATTTTCTCATGAAATGAAAAATGGAAAGTTTATTTTTAACTCAATTTTTGACAAGTGGAAGTGCTGGTTGTAGATAACATTCCTTAGTACAAAAGATATAAGAATTCAAATAAATTGCATGGATTATAAAGATATTTTAAACCTCTCCTCTCCTCTCCTCTCCTCTCCTCTCCTCTCCTCTCCTCTCCTCTCCTCTCCTCTCCTCTCCTCTCCTCTCCTCTCCCTCTCCTCTCCTCTCCTCTCCTCTCCTCTCCTCTCCTTTCCTTACAGGAGATCATGGATACCCTGGGACAGTGGTGAGAGGTGGTAGCAGGTTACAAGAGGGTTACCAATGAGGGACTGAAAAAATTAATTACTTGTCTGTAATAGGGATAGGGGGTGAGGGCATGGGGAATGTGTGTATTGGTATTTTGCTGGGGTTTTGTTTGTGGTTTTTTGCTGGGTTTTTTTTGTGAGGTTTTTTGTTGATGTTGTTTTTGTGTGCTAAGTTGATTGCTAATAAAATTTTATAATGATAAAAACTTGTGAGATATTTTTACTGCATACAACGACTTTCCTCTTCCTCTATCTTCCCCCTGCCAAAAAAATTTGGATGACCTTGAGGTTCAGAATAATAATTAGGACATGGAATTCAATAATGCAGAATGCAAAGCACTATTATTAGTTTGATTTTTATATCCCTTACTGTTGCAGGAGAAAACTGCTCACCTCTTGTGGTTCATATCAAATCAAGATCATAGTGGTTTACTTATAAGTGACCTTAATAAATAACTTTATTAATAAGTGACAAGCTGTATGGTCTGGTTGACACGCTGAAGGGAAGAGATGCCATCCAGAGGGACCTTGACAGGCTGGGGAGGTGGGCCTGTGCCAACCGCATGAAGGTCAGATGCAAGTGCCTCCACCTGAGTTGTGGAAATCCTGAGCACAAGCACAGGCTGGGTGGAGAATGGATAGAGACCATCTCTGAGGAGAAGGACTTGGGGGTAATGATGGTTGCAAATCTGGACATGAGCTGGCAGTGTGAGATGGGAGCACAGAAAGTCAATCATATCTTGGGCTGTATCCAGAGAAGCATGGGCAGCAGGTCAAGGGAGGTGATTCTCCCTCTCTGCTCTGTTCTCGTGAGACCCCACCTAGAGTACTGCATTCAGCTCTGGAGTCCTCAACATAAAGATATTGACTGGTTGGAGTGAGTCCAGAGAAGGCCACGAAGAGGCTCAGAAAGATGGGAGCACAGAAAGTCAATCATATCTTGGGCTGTATCCAGAGAAGCATGGGCAGCAGGTCAAGGGAGGTGATTCTCCCTCTCTGCTCTGTTCTCGTGAGACCCCACCTAGAGTACTGCATTCAGCTCTGGAGTCCTCAACATAAAGATATTGACTGGTTGGAGTGAGTCCAGAGAAGGCCACGAAGAGGCTCAGAAAGCTGGAACACCTCTCCGACGGGGACAGGTTGAGATAAATGGGCTTGTTCAGCCTGGAAAAGAGAAGGCTCCACAGAGACCTTATAGCAGCATTCCAGTACCTGAAGGAGCTACAAGAAAGCTGGAGGAGTGTCTTTTTACAAAGGCATTTAGTGACAAGACAAGGGGTAATGGGTTTAAATTGAAAGCGAGCAGATTTAGATTAGGTATCAGGAAGAAGTTCTTCATGGAGAGGGTGGTGAAGCACTGGAACAGGTTGCCCAGAGAAGCTGTGGATGCCCCATCCCTGGCTGTCTTCAAGCCCAGGCTGGGGGAGGCCTTGAGCAACCTGGTCTAGTGGAAGGTGTCCCTGCCCACAGCAAGGGGGTTGGAACTACATGATCATTAAGGTTTCTTCCAACCCCAACCGTTCTATGATTCTATGATAATTAACAGAAATCAATCAATGACATGTTCAGGATTAATGTACCCAATGAAACATATAAATCACATCCTAAACACTTACCAAATGTTAGTAAATGTTAACAAATCCACTTACCTGTCAGGGAGCAGCAAATTCAGAGCTGCTCTGTAAGGGGAGGCAGTCTGGGAGATGAGTGCAACTGCACAGGTGGAAGGACAGCTAGACCTCTCCCAGCACCCCCACCAGGGGCAGGGCATGGGCAGAATTTGATGGGAGATCTAAGGGGACACTGGGCAGCGTGAATGAGGACTGTTAGTGTTCCTCAGGGCCCTGACATTGTTCATCCATAACTAACCCCCAAACTTTTTAATACCCCCTACACACATGCATGCACTCACATCTACCAGCTCATCCTAATCCCCAGCTGTGGGGGCTCCCCTTGGTGAACACTCCTACTGTGGTAGACACAGTGCCCTACCTTTGTGTGTCCTTTTTGCTGCTCCTGACACCCTTCTGATTCATGCACCGGCAAGGAAGTATCCAAAGATGTGTCCCTGCCCTCCAAGTTGGGTCCCCTTCATACTCTCTCTGCAGTGCCTGTCTTTTGCTGGGTGCCAGCTTTTCTGCTCAACCTGGGCAGGGTTTGGTGTGCCCCAGGGGCACTGTTCGAAGAGATAGATCCCCTCAGACAGGTGCTGTTGATTAATATAAACTTCTACGCATGATGACATCCTTGTTTTAAATGTCTCCAGGTAATCCCCACATCACTGTTTAGTTTCGTTGATGGCTGTTTTGAACTGTTGTGATCTTCCTCATATATTACTAATTTTTGGTCAACAAGCATTTCAGGATAGGCAGTTTTGGGTATTTCATTCACACATACTGTGGAGACTTAGTTTCTATCATATCAGTTGTTTTTACTCAAACTGCTTTACCAAGAGAAGGTTCTGCAGACTCCGCCACAATTTTTCTGTAGATATCTAAAGCTGTTGAAAGTAAATAAGGTGTTTAGGTTCCTCTATATTCATTGTAGACCTGAGTTTATCACAACTACACTAAACACCTATTGTTGAGTTTGTGTTATCTCATTTTCTTTATTGACTACAGAAGGAACAAAGACAAATAGACCACCTAACTTGTAGATAGTTAAAGTGGGTACTTTATCAGGGGCTATCAAAACTTCTTCTATGTGTTTGGAGTTCATCAGGTGGAAATAAAAGAGGTAAAGAACTACCTGATTTTATGATGTGATGAGAAGGAATTTAATTCTGTCTTACACACTTTTTATTGCATTTTTCAACTCAAACATAAGAAAGGTGCCTGCATCCCTCCCTGACATGACATCATGCTCCCTGAATAAGGCCCGCATGAACATGAGTCCCTGTGTAATAAGACCATGAATCAGCCAAACACATTGTTAGTGTCAGTCAGTTTCAAGATCTGCTCTAAGAACTGGAACATTTTATTGTGATTGTACAAAGCATTGGTGAGAACATGTTTCCATTAACTTGTGCTCAAAACGGCTTATTCATGGAGCAGTGAGTAAACACTAAGATTATTAGAATAGTCACAAGAATGGATATCCTTATTTACTGGAAGATTTTAAGAGATCATAGTCTGCTAAATTTTAAAGAGGAGGCAGGTAGCAAAAGTGCAAATTTCTTCTAAGGAAAAGAAGACATCAATTTTCAAAAAATATTGTAAAATGGAACCACTCTTCATTTCTGTTCCTAAGAAATATCTAAATGCATATTAGGAAATTGCAAAGGTCTTATTTTTGTTCACTTGAAGCATAAGTTGGTTACAAAGATGAAAGGCTATGAGAATTGTCAAAAAAACATTCTGTGAAGTAAACATACACTTTTTTATTGTGACCAGTACTTTTTCCCTTATCTCAAAACACTTGTATTTTAGAGAAGAGTTGGCTATTGAGCTGTAGTTGCACCTGAAGAGCCCGTAAGATGATTCATTTAATTTTGTGACTCAGACATAATTGTACTTTTCCATATACAGCTTTTTCAGGAAAAAGATTGGCCTCTTTTCAATTGCCATCAATCAAGAAGGTGATAGCAAAAGTTATGCTAAAATATAAATGTCACCATCTTCAACAAAACATTTCTCAAGGATTTTGTGATTCATTCGGTTATCTATGTTTTCTTGCTGACTCTTAACACCCCTTTTATAATGCTCTTCTTTTTTAATATGTTTCTGCATTCCTTTTAGGTGGCATAAAAAAGAGAAATGAAATCTAGAAGTCCAAGAATATTACAACAATCAAGCTTTTTTAAAAAAAGTGGTCCATTATATTTTTCTACAGCAACAGCTTTCATACAAATAACAACTTGATTTTGCAGCTTCTTCTCACTGCTAATAACACTGTGCTTCCCAGTCCCTTAGACCACAACTAGGGAGCAGAGGTGTATGAAACATTCATTTCACACCTTGAACTTGCTGAAAAAAAAGTCGGATTTTGAGCTACATTATGTTGGCAAATTCCTAAAATTAAAAAAAAAAAAAAAACCACAAAGATAATATAGGCAGTGATTTTATCATTCCAGATGAATGTGCTGGTCTCTCTGATATCAGGGCACATGTATTACTATCAAACTCAGCAGTATTTTCTGAATTTGAGCACATGTAGCAACTGTCCCTGATTTCAGATTGTGCTGAAAAAAACCCACTATCTGATCTTTTGGTTTCTGAAAGAAGGAAACCAAATATATAGCTCAGGTAATAGCCATAAGAATATGTAACAAAATTAATGAAACTCAGATCTTTTTTACATAGGGAAACTACGGTATTATTTCCTCACGTTTATCCTTTCATGATGATAGAGTGAAGTCTGACATTTATTAATGGTAATATTACTTAGCAACAGCCACCGAAGTGTTTAGTGGCTATTCTAAACTGATCAGCTAGGCTCCTCATCTTGACAGATACATTGATACAAGTGCATGCAGTGGTGATTCAACTGCTGATCAGTTGTGAAAAAGCTGACTTTCAGATACGTCTGTTTAAGTCCTGCTGCTGTATAAGCAGAATGACAAATTAATTCTAGCTATCTGACTGGATTGTATATGGCTAACACTGTTGAAATTGGTTCTACCTTGTTTTACTGTAGTTGACTGCAGAATGTGGTTCAGAACCCAGAATTTTATTCTATATGAGGTGTCAGTCCAACTGATAACATTTAGGCTTTTCACATCTACCTGTGTCTCCACTAATAGTTGTTGTTCAGCTGAACAGGTAAGAGGCTAAGACTTAAAAATTCATGAGTAATCTGTTAATCTCAATGATCTTAAGAAATCAGAACAGAGAAAAAAATCAAGAAATAAAATTATGTTTGCCATTATTATCACATTATAGAAGAGGACAGAAAAAAAGTTGTTCAGTCCAGAGAAGACAAGGCTCCAGTAATACTTTATTGTGGTCTTTCAATACTTACAGTGAGCTTATAAGAAAGATAGAGACAGACTTTTCACCAAGGCTTGCAGTGGTAGGTCAAGAGACAATGTTTTTTAACTGAGGCAAGGTGGGTTTAAATTAGACAATGAAACAGGTTTCCCAGAGAAGCTGGGAAACATTGCTCCCCATTAATGTAAGTGTTCAAAGTCATCCTGGATGGGGCTTTGAGCAGGGAAGGATGTGTCTATCCATGGCAAGGGTGTTGAATAAAAGATCTTTAAAAATTCCTTCCAACCCAAACCATTCTGTGATTCTATGAAATTTAAGTCAACAAAGTAGACCTATTTGAAACTTTCAGAGTTTCAAATAGTTTATGTGTAAAAGCACATCCACTAATGCATCTGGAATCAAGACACAAAAAAAAAAAAAAAAAAGAAAAATGTTAGGCCTATGGTTGTTCCTACAGAAATGTGAATTCCCTCTTTTTTTCATCTTAATTGACCTAAAGGTTCAAGCTGACAACCAAATTGCTTCATGTAATGTTAAATGTGATAACTATCATGTATCTGTTCCTAGAAAATATAAAGTAATACCTCATTGTTTAACTCCATTTCATTGTAGGTCATTGATCAGGACAAGTTCTAAACTAGTTAAAAACAAATACAAAATAGCAAATTAGAATATTCCCATAAGCATATGCATTTTTAAAGTATATTTATACTTTGCTACATACTACTGAAGTTATCTAAATTAGAAGGATATCCAGCAGAGTGGTATTACTAGGTTAGATTAAAAGTTTTGCTGATTAAAAAACAGTTTTCCTATTAGAAGTGTTTTGGGGTGGGAAGGGTTGGGTTGTGGTGTTCTTGTTTGCTTTTTTAGTGTAAAAATAGCTCTTCATTTAAGATTAAAAAAAAAATTCATAAAATGTCAGAGGAAAAATAAGCAGGTTTTATTAATCAAGCTGTTTTAATATTTAATCACATGACTATATTTTTAGCCATGTTTTAAAATAATTGCTCAACAATACATACAAAAACTGGTTTACTGAAAGGATTCAGAAACAAGGAAGAACATTTCACTAGTCCTAAGTTTTTTCCCCAACATATTTTCATAGTTTCTTGCCTGAAACTTTTTTTTTTTTTTTTGGCAACGGTTTCCCTTTTATTAAATAATAATCTGTGCTGGGTTCAGTCAGGAAAGAGTTAACTCTCTTTACCGTGGCTGCTAGGAAGCTGTGTTCCTGGATGCAGGGAGCAGCACTGATAAGTTCTTAGCTGGCACTGGGGAATGCCTGCACCAGATTCAAGGTCTTTCTCCACTTCTGATCCTGCAGCTGCGTTCCCAGCTCTCACTGTCTCGCTACAGGCAGTGTAGAGGACACACAGTTCAAGCACCTGACCCAAACTGACCAAGGGAGTATTTCATGCCATAGTACGTCATGCTCAGGGCAGAGGCGAGGAGGGCGTCTAGGAGCCATTACTCTCTATCAGTCTCTTGCCTGTTTACTTCCATACACTTGCTAACACTCTCTTTGACTCCTGCATTAGCTGCATTTGCTAACTCCTCTGCTGGCTCATTCATGTGGGAGTTGGTGGGTTTGTTTAATTTCCCTGGTCATGCTATTGCTGATAGGGTTTGCTCAGAATCTTCTGTGATAGCTCTCAAGCTCTGGCCCTCGGGCTGCAATCACACTCAGGCTGTGGCTCTTGGTCTCTCTGGGTCTGACTGTCACTACTCAACCCCTGGTCGTGCATTGATCTCAGTGGGTGGTGAGCAGCTGTATCATAATTGTATCATATGTTTTATTGTCTATTATCTTAATTACTTATTATTATTTGTATATATTAATTTAGATTTAAGTAGCAAATAGATCTTATCTCAATTCTACAAACTTCTTTATTTTTTTTTCCTCCAATTTCCACCCTCCACTGGTGAGGGGAGGGGAATTTGTGAGAGCAGGTTTGTAGTATTTTGCTAGCTGGAGTTAAACCACAACAAATCTTTCACAAAAAGCAATACTAACAAAATCTTTATTTAAGGAAGTAAAGTCTTTTCAGCTTTGGCTAAAATGAGATTTGGCATCTGTAACCCTTAGTTGTACTGGGCAGATGGTAACACAACAGGACAGGTTAGGAAGCCAAGTCTATAGTGAAGTGACACCAGCTTTTGCTCCATGTTATATGATGACCACATCCTGAGACACTGTGGATATTCCACCATGTAAAATGGTCTTTGCACATGGGGTTCTTTAAATCATAAGCTGGAATTCAGAGCAGACAAGAAACAAGTTGTATTAAGGGTAGCTGAATCTGGAGGACTTCAGGACTCAGAGCATTTCTCCTTCCCAAGTGGACTTTAAAGCACTGCACGGTACTCAATCACAGCACAGTGGATGCATATGTTTCTGTACTCCTAGGTGCAGTCAGTGGTGAGGCTGAGGATGTATTCCTAACACACATATATACATGTATGCGTGCACAGGACAGTCACAGCAAGTCGCACAAATAGCAGAGAGAACACGTTTGCCAGCACCCATGTAAACACAAATAGCACTCAAATAAATATGAACAGTGGAGCCTACTGTTGGGCTTAGTTTTATATGATAAGAATTGATCACCCTCATTTTCTTCATTCACAAGCACATCCATATGAATGCATAGATCCCTCAGATACTGGGACAAACTTTATATCTGTCTGTTATCTATGCCCAGAGCATAGGCCCCTTACACAGCCACTCTTTCTCATCATGTCAGGTTTGTTAGTCATGACACATACTACTTCGTGTCTGTAAGATTGTGTTAATCAGACATAGGGCTCTCTCAAAGAAGTGCACTGATCAGACCCTGTTTACAGTCAACCCATTCCTTTTAACCTCTTAACCATGGTTGTTCTCCCCTGTTCCACCTTAATCCCTGACTTGTCACTGACTTTGATTCTTACCTTAGACATTCCATTTGAAGTTTTGTACAGTACAAAATTTCATTTCCTCACTGTGTTTCATAATAAATCCTATAGCTCTTTAGGTAGTAATCCCATTTAGTTTGCATCATGTTTCAAAGATAGACTTTCTTTCCTTGACCCTTTGGTGAGCTTCACACCAGGGATAATGCTCTAATCATTGTCCTTTGATTGTTTGAGGTGTAACTGGTTCAGTTCCTAGGACTCATGGACTGTCATTGTTCATCTGATCCTGATCTCTGTGTTTTAACTTCAATAGCTTTAAGTCACAAAACCTAACATTCTGTATAGGGAGAAAAAGTTACAGTGAAGTGACACCAGAATTTACTTCATGTTACAGCAATACCTCACCCTGAGACACTGTGAAGATGCCTCTGTGTAAAATGATCTGTGATTGACATGCCTTCAATCACAAGCTGGAATTCACATCAGACAAGAAACAGTTGCTCTTCATAAAATGCTTTTCATACTGGAAGTTAAGCTGGTGAAGAGCGAACAGCACGTTCTGTGTTAATAAATCTTACCAGTGAAGACTTGTAGCAGGAATCATATACAAGAAATCCAAACAAATCACAAGAAAAGGTCCATGTGATTGCATTTGTGCTGGTTGTGACTGGGATAGAGTTCATTATCTTCGTAGGAGTTAGTATGGAACGATGTTTTGGATTTCTGCTGACAACAGTGTTGATAACACAGGGATGTTTCAGTTACTGTTGAACAGTGCTTACACAGTCATGTCCTCTTCTGCTCCTCACACCACCAGCAAGTAGGCTGGGGGTACACAAAAAGTTGGGAAGGGACAAAGTCTGGACAGCTGACCGCAGCTGACTAAAGGGATACTCCATACCATATGAAGTCAAGCTCAGCATACAAAGCTGGGGGAAGAAGAAGGGGGCAGGGGGAGCCAGAGCTGCGGGTAGGGTGAGAGGGGAAGACATAGTTATGATATATGTCTTCCCAAGTAACTGTCACTCATGATGGAGCTCTGCTTTCTTGGAGACGACTGAGAAACTGCTTGCCCATGGGAAGTGGTGAATGAATGAATTTTGAATTTTGATGTGTTTGGCTTTTGCTTTCCCTATTAAGCTGTCTTTATCTCAACTCAGGAGTTTTTTTCACTTTGACTCTTCCTATTCTCTCCCCATCCCACTGGGGTGGAGTGAACAAGTGGCTGTGTGTTGCTTAGATGCCAGCTGCAGTAAAACCACAACACTGAGAGAAGGAAGGTACTGTGCCTCTATGAAAGGGAATTCCTGCTTGGAGTTTAGGACTAGCCATTAGATTTGAGTATTAAAATCCATAACTGTCGGATTGGTTTGAGTTCCTTATGATTTGTATCATTCTACGAAGAAATCAGGGAGAAATATATTTAATCATATGTGAGAGAGGAGTCATCCACTGATCTGAGCACAGAAGGCATGGCTTTTGTGAAAGGCAGAGTTGAAAGTTTACAATAACTCTTTTAAAAAGCTGGTAAAGATACTTCTGTGATTCTGACAGAATCCTGAGTAGTGGTTCCTGTATTGCTTTAGCTAACAACAAACTTGGATAATATAAAGTCAAAGAAGAACTCTTGTGTCTACCCTCCTTTTTTCCTATAAGGGATGTGGTTTTGTTAAGATATCTGATTAATTCACTGGGAGGCCAAACAAACAGAAAGGCATTATTGCCTCAAGGGGTACAGGACTACTGTAGTTTAAGGTGGAATTGACAGTGTGGAAACTAAATGTACCTTGACACCAAAACACTTTAATCACAGATATATACAATTTTAAAAAATTGACAATCCCCATGTCCCACAGGGGATTTGGCTGGGTTCAGAAGAAAAATCAAGGGAGTCAGTGAAGTGGTTCCAACTGTGAGGTGCACAGTCCTTGGCATGGGCTAGGGGGCCCTGGTGTGTCTCTTGGGTGCTGCTGGAATTTCTTAGATCTTGCTTTCCCACCCCTGGTGTGTCTCCTGGAATCCAAGAACCATCTGGTCAAGGATGTGTCAGAGAACACCGAGTTACTGATGGGACTCTTCTGCATCAACCAGAACTTAACAACTGTCTGTCACTGTCACTGGTACTCACAATCTGCCCATCAAGGAGGTCCTTGGGAGTGTGCAACTTCACAGTGATTGACAGGCTGTTTAAGGGGGAGGTACTTCTCTATTCTTATAACTAGGTTACTCCCTCATCCTCTAGGGTTAGGTAAAGTTCATATGCTAACAGTGCTGCCAGCAAGGCCCAGCTGCCATGCCACATGGACTGACTATGAGATGTGGGGGAGGCACATAAGTTTGGGAATGACAAAACTTATAATGGAGTTTTTAGGGATACTTATATAATTTAATTTATATAATACATATTTGTCTGTATAATATACTATAGAGTTTGTTTAACTGTATGTAATGAATAAATAATCAAAATATATATGAATTATATAAATTATTATTTTAAGATATGTATATAGTAACTATCTGTCATGGTTTAGGCCCAGTTCGTAACAAGCACTACACAGCCAATTGCTCATCCACTTGTCCCCGCCCCAGTATCATGAGGGAGAGAAATGGTAAGGTCAAAATTAGGAATATTCATGGGTTGAGACAAGAACAGTTTAATGATCAGGGTAAAAAAAGATGTAATTAAAAAGAAAATAGCAAAAAAGAGAGAGAGAAAGAAAACCCAGGAAAAACAAGTTATGCAACCGCACACAAAGCACCTGAAAATATTGTAATGACAGTGCAGTAGTAGAGTAGCATAGCAACACTGTAATAAAGACTAAGTAATATATAATCTTAAAGTGGAATCATATTTAATAAGCTTAATATAGGTATGATTAATTATTCAGTGCTTGATTTCTCAATTTTAATGGTCTTTTGATCTTGCATGTACAAAAGTTATGTATGATTCTTATAATGAGCAATTATATTTTTGTCAGGATGATGAAAAGTCAATTTGTAGCATCTAAATTTTTGTTGAAATAAATAGGTTATTTACTTGACTATCACTACAGCACTTCAGACAAACAAGGAAACAAATGTGAAACTGTTTGAATAGCTAGGCGCAGAAACATTTTCAGAAGTTAATGATAACTTAAACATGAGTGACAAACATATAATAAGAAAAGAAGGTAAAACCCTAAAAATCAGAAAAGAGTATGAAGCAAAAATTTAAAGAATTAGAACCACAAGCCTTAAATAACTCATGTGATCTTTCTTTAGACAAAATATACTTGTCTTCCTGTACATATAATTGTCATACATGCTTATTATGTTCTACATAATTTTAGATACATTCACTTTATTTATTTAAAACAGAGGCATACAATGGAAAATAAATACATAGTTATTAGATCAGCTACAGGTATTTGTATCATAGATATGCAGCTGATGTGAGAGGTGATGAATCACAAAGCTTCTAAACAAAACTTGCATGTCCAGCTTTTAAGATTTTCTTACATTCAGCAAATATCTAGTGCTTCAGAAAATACTCCTGGTTTTTAGCCTCTGTCTCATGTCTGCAAGCAGAGATAGGAATGTAGTCTTCTGAACCAGAAATCAGCAATTGATGAAAAGAATTCAAGTCTGCAGAGGCCGAAAAAATACAAAATTCTCCCCTTTAAAGAAAAGCATCTGGATGTATAAGAACATGTTGCATGAAGTGTAAAGACAGAGAGGGAATATGAAATACTGAGGGAATAACTGGGGAATATGAATTATGAGCTAAAGACAGAAAAAGGAGAAGGAATGCATTATGATGGTGTTGAAAAATAAGGAAGTCCATCTTTAAAAGAGGATGGATCCTGACAGCTGCTAGAATTTGATATATTAGACAAATAATCTATTCATATTGAATTAAAGTGAACACTGAGAATGGGTCAACCTAATTTTTTCCCTGGAGAATTCATTTTTGAAGAAGAGTACACACAGAATTTGGGTTTCTAGTGACTAAAAATCTCCAGGCTGCTGCAAGACTATTTGCTTGAGGAATTGTGACTTTACTGTACTTCAGTTTTGAATTCTGCACTATTATAAAAACAAAATCAGCATTCTTATGAAAATGTCAGGTTTCTCTACCTTCAGGTTAAAAAGTGAGTTGGGGTAAAAGAACCCAGACATAAAAACTCTGAATGGATGAGTAGAACATTCCCTAACTGAGTAACAGAAAAAGAATAAATGGAAGAAAAGTGTCTGAATAATTTTTTGTCATTTTTTTAGAAAATAGAAGCTTAAAGCTGTGCGTGCTCCCCATGTGGAACAATTTTTCTGTCTATTTGAATCTATTTCTATGACCACCATTCCTATTTGTTTCTAGGAAATTCCTTCTGCATGTGGTTAGTTTGAAGTGTTATATCCTACTCTTTCAGAAAAAAAATCACATAGCTAAAGCATGAAGTAAGGTTTATGTTTCACAGGGTTGCTGATGTTCTAGTTACTAGAACATGAAGGTGGGATTGATACATGCATAATTACAAATAATTAACACCTAGTTTTTAAGGCTAATGAGACCAAGATGTTTTCTCTAAGAATATATGTACTTAGAATTATGCTGCTGTTTCATGCTTTCTTTAATATGACGAAACTGCTCTTCAGTCCTTCCTTATTTTATCTTAGTTTTTCTGACTATTGTACTTCTGCAGCTAAGGAATTTGTTTCAAAAAATAACCTTACATGATCTAGTTTTTGAAGCAGCTGCACAAAAGCTAGCGGTAGTAGAATGAAGGTAGCAGGTTAAGAGGATCTTGCCTTTACCTGCATTTTTGTAAAGTAAAAATAGGAATGGATTCACAGACATTGGATCCAGGTTCATACAAAGAAGAATCAGTAGCTAAGAATTTATCTCCTTTACTGTCAGCCCATATATTTAGATTTCAAAATGGTCTTTAAATATAATTTTACGCTCCTATATTTGAAAAAAGTAATTTGCATTAATCATATATTCTAATACTGAATAGAACTGTGAAAGTATTATACAATTTTGAATGGTATAAGAGACCTACATGAGAAATGACTGTCTAAAGATTCCACAGTCTGACCTGAAAATAAAACTAGATAACATAAAATCAGTGGGGAAAACTGATGAATACCACAGCACTTGTCTCATGACAAGTCAAAATAATAGGATGTGGTCAAGAAGAGCTCACACTTGTTTTTCTCAATGTATATTTCTGGTTGTTGCCCCTGCATTATTATTTACTTCTACATATTACATGAAGATAACTGAACTACAAAATGTATACAGCTTCAAACAAACAAACAAAAATATATTTTAAGGAACATCTAAGTAATTCAAATCAGTTTGAGATTTAAAAAAAAAACAACAAAAAAGAAAATGGTTTTTAGAAAATGATTCATCACAGTGGGCAGAAATTTCAAAATATAGTAAGACAAGAATTTGCATTAAACTAATTCAAATAATAACTGTTGAATATAAGTAAGATCCATAGCTCTATGACTACAATACAAGAAATAAACCAGAAAATAAATAGTTAATTTGACTACATTAATTTTAAATTTGATAAATGTCTGTTGCATGAATGGTTTTCTAAAAATACCAGCGACCATATGTAGCAGATACACCCTCCCCAACAATGACTCAACAAAGACCTGAGAAAATCCCACCAAACTGCCCACCACAGCTCTTATCACACCCACACAGTGGTGGTCAGACATTTAGGAATCAAACATAAAGAAGCTGAGGTCTTCAGCCAATGTGGGGCTACTTGACCACATATGACCACAGATCAGATTCAACTAGGGTATAAATGGGGTCCCACCACAGGCCCATTTTAACTCAGTCCTTGTTGAAGCAGGAGGTCTTCAGTTGCAGACCTTCCCCTTTAGTTGGGATGCAGCCCAAGGAAACTCCTCAAGGCTGAAAGCCCTCCTCTTCACCAGGTGAGTGATTGGGGTCAGCACCTATAAAGCTTAAGAATTCATAAGTCAGCTGTGTTGTATTAATTCCTGACAGACAACCTAAACCTATGGATTGTTAATATTTGTCAGAGTCTCAAAGTGGTTTTCATTAGAATAAAACAGTTTGAGGTCCTTAACATTTTGTAGAAAAAATAATCATGTTTCTAGTTTATTACTCAGCTCAGTTTCAGTTGAGACAGAGTTAATGTTCTTCACAGTAGTTAGTATGAGGCTGTGTTTTGGATAGGTGCTGAGGACAATACTGATAAAACTAGTGGTTTTGGTTGCTGCTATGGAATGTTTATACCAGCTCAAGGACTTTTTCAGTTTCTGATACTACCCTTGTGCTCCCAGCATCTTTGCTACAAGAATCTGGGAGGGGACACAGTCCAGACAGCTGACCCAAACTGACAGAAGGGGTATTTCATTCCATAAAATGTCATGCTCAGTATATATGTTGGGGGTGGGCTGGACCCACTGTTGCCTTGGCTTCCTCATTCACTCTCACTCTCTCTTGGTGGCTCTCTCCCTCGTTGGGGCTCACTGTCTGGTATGATATATCTCAGGCTTGGCCTGGGTCTTGAGCTCTGGCTCTTACTACTCGAGACCCATCTGGTCATTGGTTGGGAAGTGGTGAGTGGTTATATCATCTGGTTTATTTTACATTATTGTAATCTCATATCATTGGTAGTATTAATTACATTACATATTATTAATAATAATAGTATTACTGTTAATATTTTTTTTAATTTATATGAATTTATTGAATTGTTCTTGTCTCAATTCATGAGTTTCCTTGTCTTTTCTCTGATTCTCCTCCCTCACTGGAGGAGGGAAGGTGAGTGAGCAACTGTGTTGTACTTAGTTGTTGGCTGGCATTAAACCACAATAGCAGGAAAAATGTTAGTAAGAATTTCTGTCCTTTGTTTCTTTCCCAGACATACCTAAATTGTTACAGTGCAGCAGATGAAGTCCTGAGCTTTTGGAAACCCAATTTTTTAGGGAGTTATCTGGTTTATTTCGTTTGTTTTTATTTGTCTGTTAGCCCATACTGAAATCATTTAATGAGTTAAAGCTGGGCAGATGCAGTAAAAATCTTATTTGTCTGAGAATGCTTTTAAGTAATCTTTTAACATAACCAAACTCCATAAAATGTTGTATAATATTTATGACCTATTTAACATACCTGTGTAAACAACAGCTGTGTTCAATTTTTTAATAATATCTAGTATAGTTTAATGTAAGATTTAAGTTTTATTAAATAATAAATATCGAGTCTGTAGCTGGCATTTAGCAAGGAATGAAATTCATTTCACCTGAATAAATTATGAAGTGCACAACTTACTTGAGTTCCAGTGTATAGTATTTTAGCTGGAAT
>NW_010254490.1:28950-52988 GCF_000690775.1 Eurypyga helias
GAATCTCTCTTTCCATGTAATCTTGAAAGCAATCTCATAAATGAGGTCATGTTTTGTGTTTCGTTTCAGAAGATTATTCTAAAAAAAAAAAAAAAAAAGTTTAAAATACTTTTTTTCAATTTGGGAGGAATATTAGGCAGTACCTTTTTAGTTTCATTGCACTAGGTTCCAACATTTGTGTCACTTATTTTTGTATCCAATAGTCCCACATTAATTTATTTTCATCAAATCCTGCCTTACTTTGCTTTCTTAAATTTTTTTTTTTCTTTTTTATTTTCTCACATCTTTGCTGGTGTTACAAATACATCAAAACACAAATACTCCCATGAAGTCAAGCAAGACACATCTCTTCCATGCTTAGAAATTAATATTTTAATATTCATACTGTACTTAATTTCTACCAGTTTTTATACCTATTTATTTCAGCAATGTTACCAAAAGATTTTTATATATAAAAAAGTAATGCATGTTAAGATTAATGTTAATTAATATATGTTAACACTGCAGAAGGCATATATTTTTACCAGAATCCATTGTTTAAAATTATTATTTAGTTTAAGTTTTCATATAACTTTCATATGGATGGACTGTTTCTCAAATATGAAAGTTCATACTTATTCCTCTTACTCAAGTTACTGAAGTAATTGACTTCAAGGTAATTTCTGCTATAATCACAAAACGTCTTTTTTTTCTTTTACTGGTTGGTATTCATCTTGATTTTTCCAATTATTAAGTACATTCCACTTTGAGTTCAAATATCAAAACCTGGAAGAACTCTATGCATGCCAATATAGACGCTACAGTAGAAGATCGTAATAGTACAAATGCCTCTGAAGGTATATACTTATATATTTTAAAAAATCCATAGCCAGAACTACTTGTTACCTTTTTTTATGTTCTGTTGAATGGAAGAACATTTGGTATAATCAAAATATAATTCTGGAAGCCTAAATTTTGTCATTTTTAGAAGTTAATATACATTCTCTTTTAGCTATACAAGCTCTTCGAAGCTGAACTGTTGAGTCTACTGACTTTATGTGAAAGGGTATACTTACTTGTAATAACAGCAAAATCTCCTACCACAAATTAAAAGTAACATTAAATTTCATGCAGCCTTTACTGGTAAAACAAACAAATCTAAGGAATCTATCTTTTCCATTATGATGCATTGTTATTATTATCATTTTTAGCCTTGTTCTTCCCATTCTTCCTGTTCTTATCTGTCCTTGAAAAAAGATAGTTTGGCAGTTTGGGGCCAGCCTTAGCTATTCACAAGTTCACCTTTTGGTTTTCCTCCACATAAGAATTAAGTGGTTTGGACCACATTTAATAAAGGGCAAAGCCAGAAAGAGACAGTGCTGTCTCTATGCCAATTCAACATATTACTCTGTCATTAGAGCACTCTTAAGTCTTACTTAAATGCTTTGTCAAACTAAATGAATTTTATGACACATTCGGTACTTTCTGATGTGAGTCACATTCAGTCTTTCCACTAGGCATTCAGTGACCTGAATGCAGAACAGTATTATACCATGGTGGTGAGGTCACTAAGAGTAATTTATTTTAAATCTTCATGCTTGATTCAGAACAGAGCCCCAAAATCAGTTTCTGTAATTTCTAAGGGAAAACTTACACAGAACTTTGAATTAATTTCATACTTTGTTTAAATTCAACAAAATTCAAAATGAAAAAGTTTATTTCATGAAGAGTAAACCATAGATAGAACATACAGAGGAGTCCACTGCTGTTTATCTCTACTTTAGTAAAACTTATGTTAATAAAGCATTTGACACCATTTCCCATAACATCTTCACAGGCAAAATGCAAGTTAGATAAATGTATGGTGAAGTGGACAGAAATGGCTGAATGGCCTGTGCTCAGAGGGTTGTCATCAGTGGTAGAGTCTGCTTAGAGACAAGTCATCAATTCTGTACACTCTGATCAGTACTAGGGCCAATGCTACTTCACATCTGCATGAATGACCTGGGACAGCATGGACACTAGGAGTTTTTGCAGATAATATATCAGCCTTTCCTCCCAGTTCTGTACTAGAGGGTTGTGTTGATATCAGGGGGACCTCAATACTCTGGAGAACTGAGTTCAGAAGAATCTCCTGAAGTTAACGAGAGAAAATTCAAAATTCTGCACCCTGAGAAGTGACCTCAGGCACTGGTATGTCTTAGCAGCTGGCTGGCTGGAAAGCAGCTCTTCTGAGGAATGCCTGAGATTTCTGGTGGACAACCACCTGAGCATGGGTCAGCAGTACACTCTTGTGACAAAAAAAGGACAACAGAATGCTGAGCTATGTTAAAAAAAGCATTGCCAGCAGGTCAAAGGAGGTTATCCTTTACCTCTACTGGGCACTGATGAGGCCACAGCTTAAGTGCTGTGTCCAGTGCTGGGTTCCCCCATACAAGAAATATATGGATTTACTCAAAAAATCCAGAAGGCAGCTAAATTTATTAAGGGATTGGAGCACCATGGAAAACCTCATCCAGCCTGGACAGACAAAGATTGACAGATTGAAAGATTGAGAGCTCTTTCTCTATCTCATGGGTAGTCGTGGCTGGCCATTCTTAGTGGAGCAATTTGTCTGGTAAATTCCAATAACAAACAAGACTGTCATACTAACTAGTTATGCAACACCCCAGTGGTTGTTTAAACTTTCAAAACCACTTTCATCATGGAATGGTCAAACTCTGGAACAGTTTTCCCATTGAAGTTGTTGAACAGGAGTATAAATCCCTGGAAATGTTAAAAGAATATCTTAGGTTGGGAGGGATGGCTTGAGATCATCCAACCCAAACTGCTTCTTCCAAGCACAGTCATATAGAACAGATTGTCTTGGCCTGTGCCCATTTGCATTCTTAGTATCTCCCAATTACCATGACCATTCTAAGATAATCAAGTGTGACCTCACAGTAACATCAGCCAGCTGTCTCATCACTTATGGATGGCAATCCATCAGATCCCATAAGCTGTCCAGACTTCCGGCTGCAGGGAGTGCTGGAGCCTTTCACTTGGAATGGAGGACTGCAGGGACAACACATGTGCTCGCTGTGAGCAGGGAAAAGAACTGCTCCGCCTGGTGGCTGAGCTGAAGGAGCGGGTTGAAAGGCTGAAGACTATAAGGGAGTGTGAGATGGAGATAGACTGGTGGACTCAGACCCTCCCGCCCTTGAGGCAAAGACAACAGGATCCACATGAAGAACAGGATCCCCTATTCTCTTGCCATCAGGTAAGGGAAAGGGACCTAAGAGATGGGGGAGAATGGAAACAGGTCCCTCCTCGGGGAGGCAGGCGAATCTCCTGCCAGCCTCCCTTGCCTCTCTAGTTACTACTGTGCAACAGTTAATGGGGCTTTGGAAACTGACAACCAGGCAAATGAGGATGGAAAGGAAGGTCCATCTGGGAAGATATCCTGGGTGAGTCACTCATCCCCACACCGTAGGATTAGTCTAATCAAGAAAAAAAGAAGAGTAATTGTGGTAGGTGGTTCCTACTGCATCTGGGGAAGAACAACCCTATGGATCAGTACAGGTTGGGGGCTGATCTGTTGGAGGGCAGCTCTGGGGAAAAGGACCTTGGAGTCCTAGTGGGCAACAGGATGATCATGAGTGTGTGGGTCACACTCATGGGATGATCATGAGTGGGCACACCAACAGTGTGCCCTCGTGGCCAAGAAGGCCAATGGCATCCTGGGATGCATTAAGAAGAGTGTGGCCAGAAGGTCAAGGGAAGTTATCCTCCCACTCTACTCTGTGCTGGAGGACTCACCTGGAGTACTGTGTCTGGTTCTGGGCTCCTCAGTTCAGGAAGGACAAGAAACTACTGGAGAGGGTCCAGTGCAGGGTCACTAAGATGATAGAGGGCCTGGGGCACTTTCCATGTGAGCGAAGTCTGAAAGAGCTGGGTCTGTTTAGCTTGGAGAAGAGGAGGCTGAGGGGGGAGTTTATCAATGCTTATCAATATCTAAAGGATGGGTGTCAGGAGGATGGGGCCAGGCTCTTCTCAGTGGTGTCCAGTGACAGGACTAGGGGCAATGGCCATAAAGTGGAAAAGAGGAGGTTGAAACTGAACATGAGGAAACACTTCTTCCCTGTGAGGGTGACAGAGTCTTGGGACAGGCTGCCCAGAGAGGTGGTGGAACCTCCTTCCCTGGAGACTTTCAAAAGCCGCCTGGACTTGTTCCTGTGTGGTCTATTCTAGATGACCCTGGTCTGTCAGGGGGGTTGGACTAGATGATCTCTAGAGGTCCCTTCCAACCCTTACCACTCTGTGAATCTGTGTGAATCTGTGACTTATATGCGTCAAGTTTGTTGAAGTGTTCACTCGCCTTGTTCTTGTCCACTGAGAGTAAGTTTTCCTTGTTCCTGACTTTCCCTCTGATCTCAGGGGCCTTGGATTCCTGATAGCAAATTCTAATGGTAAAGGCTGACTTAAAGAAAGAATTGAGTACCTAGGCTATCTCCATATGATTTTTCATCAAGTCCCCTCTCCCATTAATCATCAGTCCCGTATTTTCCCTACTCTTCTTTTGCTCTATGTGCTTATAGAATACTTTGTTGATGCTTTTTATGTCTCTTAACAGGTTCAGCTGCAGTTCATCTTTGTCTTTCCTAAATACTATCCCAGCAAGATCAGACAGTAACATCAAACTCCTGGCTAAGCTGCCCTTGCTTCTACCTATTGTATACTTCCTTTATGCCAGAGTTCAGTTAGGAACTCCTGCCACCTTTGCTTTATATCCTACTTGTCAGGATGGACCTTTCTTGAGCCTGAAGATATCCTTGAATATCATTCAGCTGTCCTGGACCATTCTTCCTCTCCTGGGATTCATCCCCGGAGAGGATGATTCCAAGCAGATCTCTGAAGAGGTTGAAGTCTGCTTTCATGAAATTCCAGGCTGTGTTCCTGCCTTTTGTCTTTTCCCCCCATCTTAGTATCCCAAACTCGACCATCTGTTGGTCACTGCAGCCAAGGATGCATCTGACTTTCACATCCATAACGAGTTTTTCCTTGTTCATAAACACCATAACCAACAAAACAGCTTTCCCTGTTGGTTCCTTAAATATCGACATTTGGTAATGTGGATTGAACTGGTTTGGGGTTCTTTTATTTTTTGTTGATATGTTCTAAATTTTATCAAACACTTGTAAGAACTGGATATGGTTTACTTGTTTGTTTTATAGACTCACACTTGAAATACAAAGAAATTAAGATCAAAAATCATATATGAACATGCTTATTTCTTCATAAGAAAACAAATGAAACAGTCATGTAAGGAATTAAGCAAGCCATAGTGACAAGAACTGTATTGAATTGTGAAATCCACTTTTTATTATGTAGCCAAACACATGGTTTTGATTTCTTCATGGGTAGTAAAACTTACTTCAAGTAACACTGTGGGATGTTAAACTTTCTCATTTTGCTGGTGGTGTAGTTGCTGGTTTTCATACAGTGGTTGAGTTCTGCTATGGTAGAACATAATTCTGAAATCCACAAAGGAAAATATGAAATAAGAGAAATATCAGTATGTGAGAAAAAGAAAATAAGTTTATAAAGAACAGTTGAACTATCAGCTACTGGATTCAATGGACATATGACAATCTGTTTTAGCAAATAATTTATTTTTATGACTTCAGGTTTTTATTTAACATTGTCCTTAGCATGTCTACAACAATAGGTCCAACCAGACCAGAGGTCAATCTGTTTCATTGCTATGTCTTTAACAGTGAGCAATAATACATGCTATGTGAACAGAATAAACATATATGTATAGTGTCTTAAAATACTCTTGCGATCACCACGCTTTTGGAGATCAGGAGCTTTCTGAACCACGTTTCCACTTTTAATAGTATAATAAGATGTCTTACTTTTCTAAAGAAGTTCTCTATCTGTTACTTAAGTAATAATTTAACATACATTCACATTCAAGGTTTTCACATTCAAAACTTAAAAATATTCATATTCAAAAGCTTTTTTGTTTATTTTGTTCTTAATTCCAAAGATGAGCATTCAGTTATCAAAAATAAAATAAATAAAAAAAACCAAAACAAAAAACCCAGAGACAAAACTAAACCAAAACCAAACAAGTTTGCGAATGTTCTAAGTATTTGGGGTTTCTTCCATTTCTGAGAAAGATGAAGTATGCTTCCACTGTCTTGATAAGTATTCATTACCCTCCCCATAAATACAGCAGCCATATTCAAAGTAAGGAAAAAAATGCTTCTGCTTAAAAGGTTTTCTAGCTGTTTAATTTCCAACTCCCTGACAATTATACACATTATTTCTTGTCTTATCTAATAAGACCAATAATAACTAGTCAATAATAATGAAAAGTGGTACAATTTTCTTCAATCATTCCTTTAAAACATTACTTTTAATAATTTCCTACACCTCATCACTTCTAATTTCGTTAAGCATACATTTATATATAACCATGTCTTACAGAATTTATTTTAGAAATGAAACTGAAATTGCAGCTGAAAGTTTAAGTATTCTGTCTTAGATATGATATTCATTTAAATATACATGATAATTCACTTCTGTGCAACAGAATCACACTGTTGAGTTGATTTAGTTTATCACCTGTCATATTCCTTGAGCATTTTCTCCAAATATTTCCCATTTTCAAATTATGCCTTTGATTTTTTTTTTTTGCTTTAACAAAGTACTTTGCCTTTGTCTTTCTTAAATTTCATCTTATTGATTTTAAACTATTTTTCCAATTTAGCAAGATGATTTAAATTCTACTTTTGTCATCAGAAATTACAACCATTTCCAGCACTGTGTCACAAAAGATTTTATATACACCCTTTTCATTGTGTTGTCTAAACCATTCCTGAAATTATTTAACTGAACATCTTACATGTACTGGATTACATCTGAAATGTTATGATAGTTTTCTTGTGAGACACTGTTAACCACTCTTTAAAGTACAGGTTTTTCTTGAGCCGTATAGTCATCTTACTGCTGTACCACCTAGACCTCATTTTCTAAGTTTACTTATTAGGATGCCTTGAAAAACAAAACAAACCAACCAACCAAACCATGTACTTTACCTTTTTCTTTTTCCTCTTATACACTAAACCAGAAATTGTGATGAAGAAATAATGTAATACTGTTTGACTTGATTTTTTTCTTGACAAATCTGTGAGTATTACTATAACACTAAAAAAGCCCTAACTTGTATCAGTATCTTAAAGCAGAAACAGCCATGCAAGAAGAAAACAGATGGATGATCCCTTCCTCATGAAGTTTACAAGTTAAATATAGTACAGGAGATAACAGATGCACTCAGACAGATAAGGGAACACTGAGAAAGAGTAAGGCAAAATAGGTCAGTGAGAGAAGGAATGAACTGTGCACAATAGCAGAGCAGCATTGTATTTTTTTCTGATTATAGATATATCTTCCTTATATAATACATGCTCTTGCACTCAAGTATCTGCATATATTTTTTTAGTCTTTTTTCTTTCTTTAAACATACTCACGGATCTTTGCAGTCCAAAAATGTTCTACTAAAATAATTTATTTCTCTTATCTGTCATTCTGCCCACATTCCTCCCCATACAGTGTGAAGTATTTCAGTAGTTCCCCATTATGTTCCAAGCCAAATTCATATCAGTTACTTGCTTAGTTTACTCCACATTTCTTAACAGCTTGTCTTTACTTCCCACAATTCTATTCAAAGGAAGGCAGCCTTTATTGCACCTCTGTGTTTCTATAACAAGTGTCACTTGGTAGGAATTAGATTCTAAATAGCCAAAAAGTTAAGTACTTGCCTTCAGAAGAATGATCTAAACTGCATACATTTTTAATGTATTTAGTGGAAAAGGGCTGCAGCTCTGTCCCTCCAGAGGATATTAGTTAAGTTTCTGCTTCCTGTCTGTGTGGGAATTTCTGTAATTAATTTCTGTATTTCCTTCCTGCATTTCAGGCTTTAGTAAGGCAAATTCCAACATCCTGCTCAATGCAGTTCAGCTATGAAATCACACTAGGTTGCTTAGGATTTTATCCAACTGGGACTTTAAAATGTCCAAGGTTCATTTATATTGTTTGGTCAAGTGGATAATTTATGGGCAACTTTTGAAAATTCTTGTCATGTTCTCATGTACAATGCTTGCTGTGACTATAATTCATTTTCTACCCTTATGTATGGCTCTGGTCTCCTATTCAGTACAATCTTTTTACCAGGTTATCAGCACTGTGAGGAAATTGAATTGGTATTTATAGCGATATGGACACAAGATTCCTAAATTTTATTAAAACCTACCAAAAAAAAAAAAAAAAGCAAAGAAAATATCTCTTCTCTGGACTTCAAACCCTATCTAATTGACCCCTATGTATTTCTAATCCTAGTGTGTGATAAAAGCCACTGAACCTGTGGCAGCATTGCAACTGTAGGGGATCTCATAAAATAGCTATCGTGATGGACTGACACATCCAGAATGTATTCATCTTGTCTAGGTAACAGGTACTAGAAACATATAATGTTAATTTAAATGGTTTAGAATCCACAATATTAAAAAAGGTGGGGGTGCATTTTTTCCATTTAACTTAACTGATATTTAATGGAGGTGTTAGGCTGTAGGGTCCCCAATTCATCAAGAATTGCCTGTTCTCGTTCTCAAGTGTGAAAGCATTTAAATAGCCTTGTTAAGTACTTTTGTGGCCCCTAGGTTTGTAGTATCTAAGAATGCAACAATCTAAAGAAGATTGATCTTTCCTGTATCATATAGAAATACTATTTTCTGAATATCCTGCTTAAGGTTAGTTAAAACACTCTTAAATCGGGCAGGGGATTGTTAAAATATGCAGTATGCTTAAGGCTCTGTTTACAGTGGAAAATATAGCAGTGTGATAGGAATGGTTTGGTAGAGTATAAGCCTTTCAAAAGGGTTTTATCTGAGATTAGCTTGATCCAAATAAAAGAATGATTGGAGCACGTTCAGTTTAGTCCCAGATTATTTACAGCTGAAATAAATGCCGTTTGAAGGCTTCAAGATCAGTTTCCAGTGCAAATCAAAGCACACTAGCACAGTAAATGAAAAAATGTGGGAGATTTGCTTCACCAGCTATGTTCTGATCCAAACTACAGGAAACTGATGTAGAACTGTAAATATACATAAAAATCCTCTCCATTGGAGCACAGAAACGAGTTGTCTTGTTGTTCTCACTCCTTGATCAAGATGGTTAAGGATAACACATAGAACGCAATAGATGAACCCACCCAGAATCCAGTCCTTCTCTTAGTTTAGACATTGTGGTGCTGGTGTTAAAGTTCATCCTTTTAGCAACATTTCAGTAGAAATATTTAGATGAATAGTAATCATTTCTTTTTAGACTGCTTTTTTTAGGAAGTCAGAGTTGCAACTTCATTGTCCTTTACAGATTAGAACCTGTTTCACAAGAGGACATTCTCTTTAGGTTCACTCTCCATTGTTCACCTTTAAATTTTAATACTGTGTATGTACCAATACATGTTTCTTAGAATCTGGAGAAGAACAAACATGGAAATTTTAATGATAAACCAAATGTTATACTTATCTAGGAATACAAACATTTTTTTTGAACTTTGGTCCCTGCTTCTTTTATCTAACTGTTGTGAGATTTGGTGTACTACTTAAACAGAACTTGCTTAGCACAACTTGCTTAGCATTAGTAACTAAACATGGTGAAGCCATAGGCTGTTGGCTGTGAACTTTCACCTAGATACGTTGAACTTTTACCTAGTTAAGTAAAACAAGGCCCCAGGGCCAGTTGCAGCTGGAAGATAAGGAAGTTACAATTATTAGCAGAAGCTGCAGCCTTAGAAATAAGAAAATAAATGGCCTGCCTAGAAACAGGGAAAGGATCTAATGAAGAACGGGAATACCCCAAACCTTAATATTACTATTGATCCAAAATGTCATGTGAGGGGTAGAGAACTTAGATTGTAAGGGTATAATTGCCCACTGATTTCTTTGTTCAGGGTCATAGAATCACATTTTTTAATTTTATCCCCCATTAGCTATACACATGCATCCATCACCCAAAACTGGGCAAGAAACAAATACAAATTATTCTGAAACACTAGGCTTCTGGCCATGTGTGGGTAACTAAAATGGAACCATGTGGACAGACAGGTAAATCAGGAAGCTGTATTGTAAGATTTAGTTGTATTGTTTGGAGATTATGGTGTGCAGTGAGTTTGGTGGAATAGGGTGCTTAGAAATGTGTGCTAGTATAACTCACACTGAAGAGCTGTATTTTTCTGAAAACTAAATGTAAGAATTGAAATCAAATAGTTTCAAGATTATGACCAAGGTAGGAAGTTTAGGAAGTATCAGTACTCAGAACGTTATAAAATACAGGAATTCCACATTTCTCAATGTTTACTGTACTAAGCTCTGTATCCTGAGACAATAAAAAGTCATTGATACTGAAAATTTATGTACAAAAGCTTCATTCTTGTCTGTAGAGATGACAGGATCAAATTACTGAAAAAAAAAAAAACCCTCCTAAAATAAAAAAGTAATTTTCTACTACTAAACATATGAAGGTCTAAGTAATAAGATACTGCCATGCAAAGTTTGTGCACGTATTTTTTTATACATTTACACAGCTCATTTGAATTGAAGTTACTATAGTTGCAGCCTGTTACTTATAGACTTTATAAGTTCTTGCAATTTAATGTGAAAAGGACAGTCGGAACATATGGGTAAACCTCCTACATACCACTGAATTGCACCAACTTATGAACCTGACTACATGTAAATTTTGCTAAACAGTACATTAATAATTCTTTCAGATGCATTTTAAGGAATGCTGATGAAGTTCAAATATTCTCTAAAGATTTGACAAGGTAAGGAAAACTTTGAATTTTTAGCATGGAGTAGGATGCAAGTCCTTTGTAATAATTTTTCTAATAAATTTTCAACCATTTATGAAGTTTGGATTACAATAGTTCTCAGAAAGCTATTGACTTTTTGTCTCCTAATGTAAAAAATGTCAACCCATCAACAGAATAGTATCAGCATATATGGCAAACAGTTTTCTTGTGTGCATCAAACACAGTATAACCACATGGTCAAAAGAGGTGATTATCCCACTGTATTCAGCACTGATGTGGCCTCACCTGGAGTACTGTGTGAAGTTCTGGGCACAACCATCTAAGAAGGATGTGAAGGTCCTTGAATGCATCCAGAGGAGGGCAACAAAGTTGGTGAAAGGGTTGGAAGGAGTGTCATATAAGGAGTGGCTGAGGACCTTGGGCTTGTCTGGTTTGGAGAAAAAGAGGCTTAGGGTGACCTCGTTGCTGAGGAGGGGAAGTGGAGAGGGAAGTGCTGAGCTCTTCTCCCTGATATCCAGTGATGGGACATGTGGGAATGGTATAGACCTGCATCAAAGAAGCTTCAGACTACATGTTGGGAAACATTCATTTACTGAGAGGATGGTGAAGCACTGGAACAGGCTTGCTAGAGGGGTAGTCAATGCCCCAAGCCTGTCAGCATTTAATGGCATTTGGACAATGCCCTTAATAACATATTTTAACTTTCTCTCATCCCTGAAGTGGTCAGGCAGTTGGACTAGATGATCATTGTACATCCCTTCCAACTGCAACATTACAGTCCCTCCCCTCCCCTCCTCTCCTCTCCTCTCCTCATCCTTTTTAGATTTCACTTTATAGATTTCTGACTATTTTTCAATATAACTAAGGTAATTCCAATGCTACAATCCAGAGTGCCTGCACTGCCTACTGCTTCACATAATTTGAAAAATTTTAGGTGCATTCTCTAATTCTATCCAAACTACTGCTGAAAATACTAAACAGAACAAGTTGCAGCATGGGTCCCAGTGAATCCCCACTAGAAATGCAGTCTGGTAGCATAACAACACTTCAAGTAATGTTGTTCAGTTGATTATACATGCATCTTTTGGTTATTTTATCTACTTCATCAGGGATTTTTATGAAAATGTCATTTGGAAGTAAAGTTCCATTACAGTCAAAGTGAATCAGTTTTATTATTTCCTTTATGAGCTCTGTCAGGTGTTCTATGAAAGGACTAAATTGAATTAGTTTGACACTCAATTCTTGACAAATCCCTACTTGATAACTCCTGACAACTCTATTTTTATCCTCTCTGTATATTTTTATTATATTTAGATATTTAACTGGATATGCATAGGGTTTTTCTTATTTTCTGCAGTGTTGAAACTAAAGTAACTTATTAATTAATTCCAGAGTCCTCTTTTTCTTACTTTTAGATACAGGTCCAATGCTTCTTCTAAAATTGTAACATCAGCAAGAGATGAACAATCATAATTGGTGCTTCAAAGACTATTTTATCTAGGTCTTTACAAACTGGACTATAAGCAAAGCATCTCACAATGAAATTAACAGTTATACTCCAATTCCTTCCTGCCTTATTCATGTTTATGCTACTATGCTACTTTTCAGCCACTTTATGTTCTAGAGATCAGAACATAATAACCAATGTAATGATCTTTCCTTTTTTTATACTTCCCAGTTAAAATCAAATTAATATTTATTTAGTGGTATGTTTTTTATACCATGCAAACAGATAAAACAACATTATGACTGGCAACTATTGAGTTAATATAATGAATACTTATAAAAAACTTATTTTAACATGCTCTGGTCAGATCTGTCATTATCTCAACACTTTGAGCTCCATGCTGGGAACCAAAAAGAACTTGTGGTTTAACCGTAGCTGTTAACCAACCACCACAAAGCTGCTCACTCATCTCCCCCCTTCCTTAGTGGGATGGGAGAGAGAATCAGAGGGAAAAGGTAAAAAAAAAAAAACTTGCGGGTTGAGATAAGAAGAGTTTAAAAATTGAAATTTTAAAATGGTATTACTAATACTAATATGTAATGAAAAGAGGGTTGGGGGATGGGGTGGTGAGGGGGAAGAAAAAGAGAGATAAAACCCAAGGGGGGGGAAAAAAACCCCACAAAAAACCAAAACAACCGTGATACAACCACTCATTTCCCACCAAATAACGGTGTCAGTCTATGAGCAGTGATAACCCCCTCCCACCAGCCAACTCCCTCCAGCTTATATACTGAGCTTTATGCCTTATGTCATGAAATGCCTCTTTGGCCACTTTGGGTCAGCTGTCCTGGCTGTATCTCCTCTCCTCCCACCTTATTGTAGAGAAGAAGCCGGGAGAAGAGGGGCAGTATGAAAAATAGGAAAAGTCCTTCACTTAATGTAAACAGTGCTTGACAACAACTAGAACATCAGTGTTATCAACATTCTTCTCAGCATAAATCCAAAACGTAGCCTCATAGTAACTACTATGAAGAAAATGAGTCTGTCCCAGCCAAAACTAGCACATATTTCTATATCTTCAGAATGATTTTGTATGTCACCTATTTAAAAGTGAGATTTTCAAGTCATTCATCTATTTCCTATTCCACTCTTAAAACCTCATGCCAAATAGAGATACTTCATATATATATACATATATATATACACATGTATATAACATGTTCTCTGGCATACACTTATACAGCTATCCCAATTTATGGATATTTCTACAATACAGAGCTATGCAGTTCCAAAACAAATGTTAAAGGCATACCATGTTGTGCAGAAGAAGCTTTATTGGTTTTGGCTAGTATTTCTAAGTCAGGAAATGGTGTTGGGATATACAGTCATGTTTTCTGTTGTTCTGAAGGGCATAGATGTATTAAGATTTAGGTTATTTATCACATAATTGCCTTTTATTTAGTTTTGGTCCTTTGAATCAAGGAGATACTTATCAGCTCTTTGCAACATGACATTCAAATCTTTAAGGCTGCGATATGGAACAGTCTTAAAAATGTTTCATTTTAGCATAAAACTGACAGTTAACTGAACATGCCTCCAGACTCCACTGACTGTGCTGATTAGAAGACCACTGACTGTGAAGGAGAACTTCACAACCTTGCTCAGATCAGAATTGCAGAAAACTTCATTTAGATTTATACATCTGGAGTTGAATCAGTGTCTTCTTTGTTGGTGCCTTAGAAAATATACATATTATAATAATATTTCCTGTGACTCTAATACCATGAATGAATAAGATAATGAAGTTGGCACAGCAACATTTCTATCTGCTACCTAATTAAATGAAACATAATGGTCTAGTGGTGTTCTAATTTTGTTTGATTTTGAAACTCTCACTACAGAATAGATTGCTGTCCAGTCTTTTCCAAGTGTGAGCAATTTCTAGATAAAGAAATTAGACATCTATCTTTCTTTCACCTCTTTCTTCTCCTTCCTTGCCTCATAAACATGTCTTAATTCTTTCTAGGTAATAAAATATTATTTACACAAACTTGGTAGAATGCCCAGATTTTCTGCAGGTCCCATATGTTTCCTTGTGTATGTGTATTTATCTACATATAATAAAGTGCCAGTTAATAACCAATCTAATTTTCGAACAACCTCCTGTGTTTCTTAATAGACCTTAAGGTTATACAAGGACTGAAACTTTATTCTCCTTCTTTCTTCAGCATAAACACAAGCATTACAATAAGTAAGACTGTATTTAGCACTTGCTCTTTCCAGTGTCTGCTTTTCAGTCCTTATCTGTAACAAGAAGGTGAAATGCATTCTATTTACTAACTTACATTCCTTACAGCTCTGACGTGGAACTACAGAACAAAGAAGTCTTAAAAATACACCTTTTATTTTTCTCCAAATCAAACTGTCTTCAGTTTGATCAAAAATTCCTTCTCCAGCTTTTTTGTAGGCTCTCTTGTTGTTCTGGAAGGCTGCAATAAGGTCTTCAAAAAGCCTTCTCTTCTCCAGGCTAAAAAACCCCAATCTCTTCAGCCTGTACCCATACAATAGGTGTTCCAGCCCTCTGGTAATCACCATTTCCATGTCCTTCTTAGGTTTGGGGCCCCAAAGCTGAACACAGTACTCCAGATGTAGTCTCATGCGAGTGTAATAGAGGGGAGAATCATCTCCCTTGATCTGCTGGCCACATTTCTTTTATGCATCCCAGGATGTGGTTGGCTTTTGAGGCTGCAAGTGCACATTGCTGGCTCATGCTGAAGATTCTCATTGACCTATAGCACCAAGTCCTTATCCTCATGGTTGCTCTCAGTTCATTCTCTGCCCCACCTGTACTTGTGCTTGGGATTGCCCCAATCCAAGTGCTGGACCCTGCATTTGGCCTTGTAGAATTTATGCAGTTGGCACAGACCCACCTCTCCAGCTTGTCCAGGTCCCTCTGGACAACATCCCTTCCCTCCAGCACGTCAGCCACACCACATAACTTGGTGTCATTGGCAAACTTGCTGAGGATGTACTCACTCCCACTGTACATGTCCCCAAAAAAGATACTAAACAACACCAGTCCCAGTAATGACCCCTCAGGAATGTTACTCGTCAGTGTTCTCCACTTGTGCCTCAAGCCATTGACTGCAACTTGTTGAATGCAACTGTCCAGCCAATTTGTTACTCATTGTGTGGTCCATCCACCAAAGCCAAATCCAGGTCTCTCAGAGAAAAGGATGTTGTGTAGGACAGTGTCAAATGCTCTGCACAAGTCTGGGTTGTTCAATATTAAAAGTGAGTGGTTAAGGTAACAGATGTCAGCTATTTTCTGTTTGTGAACACTCAACCTTAGGTGTATATACGGTACATATACTAGAAGGTCAGTGTTTTTTCTTCATATTTATTCATATTTTTCAGATCTAAGGTGCAAGAGAGGAAACATAAGACTCATGAATGAACTTTGTGCACCTCCATCATGTCCCACTCAGGAACACTTTTTTCATTTTTCACTTAAATTTTAGCAGGAAACCTGAGAAACTATTATATTTATTTTACGTTCACACCATCATTAGTACATACCATGCTGTTTGAGCATGTGATTCAGCTAGTCAACACTCAGAATTTAGAGGGTTCCAGCAGATATAGGAAAAGAGAAAAAAAATAAGGAAACCAAAACCTGTAAAATTTCTATTGGGTTTCTTAAGGACTGTTCCTATATATTCAGTTATGTAGTCTTATATAATTTCAAATATGTTGATTATTTTATGTAGTGTTTTTTCCCTCCTGATTTGAGAGCAAAAAGAGTCAAAAAAATTTTTTTCTTTTTTTACCCTCAGGTTAGAAATTATTTCTGAATGAAGAAAACATGTTAACTGAGCAGAAAAACAATTATTGTGTGAATTGTTCTGGCAAGAGAAACAAAGCACTTAATGTAAATACTAATAAGCCACTTCACAGAGAGAAAGATATTACAGCAAATGGAAATGGCTTTGGATTTGTTAGAAACAAGAAGCTTGCTTTAAGTGCTCTTCAGCTATAATAGTTCGATGTGGTCTCAAAAAGAGGAAAATAAGAACTTGGTTTACTTTGGAAGAATAAGAGAAAGATTAAATCCAGAATAATGACAATTTCCAACAAATAAATTTTAGAATAGAAAAATGCAGTATTTTCCTTAAATGTGGCTTGAATTTATCTTAAACTGTGTTGTAATATCAAATTCTAAAACACAGATACCTCAATTTTTATCCTTAGAAGTCAGTCACATCAATTTCATAGTGACCAAACTTTGTATGTTCTGTTAAGTGAAAGAAACAAAGTGGAAAAAATTCAACTAAGTCGATTAAAACCCCACTTTTAGCATCCATGCCTTACTATAATAATGTGTTAGAAAAGAAATAAACTAATAAGAGCTAAGAAAAGAGATTAGTGAAAAAAAAAAAAAAAGGCATTGATTTTTCCTGGAATATATTCTTTTCAAGATGATCTCCTCTTGTTTTTGTGAGTTTGTTTGTTTGTTTGTTTTCTGCTGTTAATGAAACAAATTACAATATTCTATTACTGTAATTAAAAGAGCTTTTAAATTATTATTGTTGTTACTGTTCTCATTACTGAAATTTTCTCTGTTTCTCTGAAACCAAAATTAAATATTTCTCTTATCACATGAATGTTTTTAAAATTATCATTATTGAAATCTAACTGAAGATTTTAGTAGGTATTTACATGTTAATTCACTTCTGTATTTTTCTAGGAAACATTTTTTTAGAAAAAAATATCTACAAGGTACCTAACTGTGTTTTTATACACAAATGGAACATAAATCCATTGCAGCTCAATAACACCTTTTAAGAAGAATAGCTTCTTGGACTGCTAATTTCAAATATGATTGTTCTGGGTTTTTAAATTATTGTTATTTTAAGAATTAAAAAAATAATAAATAAGAAAAAGTCCCTCACAAACTATGAAATTTAAGATAAATGTTGGTATTGGCAATAAAAAATAAGTTGATTACCTGTCATGCATCAGAACTATGACTGGGTTTTTTTTAACGATATGTCCAAATTAGGTGTGTAGATGCATTGGTTCTGTTTGTAATTGGTTTCAGACTGATCAACATCTGGTACAGCTGACCTAAGATACACATGGAAAGGGACTTGAAGATGTGAGTTGTCCTGCTTCAACTACCAAGGGTGTTTGGCGAGACAATAACATTAACCTGGACATGTCAGTCAGAAGGCTGAATGTTGATGGGACAAAACTGGGTTTGAACAGCTACATTTAGGTTTATCTTTTCTGCATCTTATAAGACATGGATCAGACATTACCTCTACTTTAAAATCCAGTTTATTATCAAGGATCACACAAGAATTTCAGCCAGAGCTGAGCCTACTGCTCTGAGTCTCTGCCTTATGCCTTTGGAGTTAGACCCACAAGGGTGGAAATGCAAGCCAACTTACTTGACCTAAGCATTTGATGAGATTTAGGTCAGAGAAGTTCCCAGCCTCAGTCAGGAACAGACCTACCAGCAGTGCTTGATGATCAAGTTCCCCCATGCTGTAAAGAGGTTAACTACAGACTTTAAACCTCTCCTGCAGTACTCCTCTGAGCCCGAATGAAGTATAGGTTTCTGTAAAAATGTCAGGAGATGGTGAATTTAAGCTCAGTTACAAAGTACAGCACATACTTGCCTGAAAAAGGCAAATAGGGGAGGCACTTGAAGTTATTAAACATAATTTTCCAGTACATATTTGCATAATGTGAGTAGCACAAAAAAGTAGTCTTCAGTTGAAAATGAGGCAAGTCCCCGTCAACAAAAGAATGATCTTCATGCTGCTTAACAGGCATAATTTTTAGAATGTTGTTTCCTTCCAGTAACATTAGATGAGAACTTCTTAAGTAAACTCCTTAACAATGTATCCAAAATTTAAAAAATGATGTTTTCTTAATATTAATCATACACTTTACGTTTATAAATATATATATATAACTTCACGTATTTAAAGCTCTAGTGTAAATTAAGCTTTCTTAATGATCAAAGAGGTTGGAAATAAAACTTTCTCCTGATTTAAAGACTAAGGTATCTGCAAACTTCTTTTATTCCAGATTTACTCACAGCTGAATAGCTTAAGTATGCTAATGAAAGCTGATACTGAAATACTTCTCTAAGTTCAACTAGGTTTGTGGAAAAATAATAATACATTTATCATATACAAACAAAGTACAAAAAACACATTCTTACAAAATTCTGCATAAATTTCAACTATATGTTATATAATTGAATTCAGCGTGTTTGAAAAAGTAAAATACATTCAGCATGGGGAGTTCTGGGAGAGAGGGGCTTCATCTTGGATAACAATTAAGTTCTTTTTAATATAATATAGACATAAAAGGCATAGAACAACACCACTTTGACCAATCAATAGATACTTTTAATTTCTATTTTTTACCTGTAACAGCGAATAGATGATTGTGATGGTGCATTTCTTCTCCTCTCAGCTCCTGGTCTGTTCTATGGCCTTAGAGATTCCTGTCACACTTTAGCAATTTTGCAGGGAGTTTGGTGGTTAAGCGTCCCTTACCACATGAAAACACTTTCACACTGTTAAGGTGGGAAATGGTATTGGCCATACTAGGGGTCAGTTGCCTGGTTATGGTGGGGGATGGGTGAAACAATTCATCTCCTGACAGCCTTGAACCTTTTTGTAACCTGGGTAGATTGTTACCAGTATTACTAATATTCTGGGAATTCCAGTGATCACGTACCTGAATCATGGCCAGGATATAAATTTGTTTATGCCTGAAGTCAATCCTCTAGTGAACCTATTAATAGCAGTTCCAAGGATGACCCTTTGAGCTCTCCTGGACCGAAGTGGGCTGCATCCAGCCCACTCAGATTTCACAAAATTTCAGGTTTGTGAAATCAGAGCTGTTGACACAACCTGGACTGAAAACCTCCTTGAGGCACAACTCTTCACCTGTTGAGAGATGAACTGGCATCCTTTGTGAATATTTTCACTGAACTCAATGAGAAACTGTAACAGGAACCCATATATATATATGTGTATATATTTCTATATCTATATGCGTGAGTGTATGCATATGACTTTATGTCGATAATTTAAGTCTTTGATTAAGTTACTGTACTGATTCATTGAGAGTTAAGTCCTGCTAGGGAATTACATGATGTAATTGTGTGATATATCTGAATAGCATTAATTCTGAATTGCTGCTATTCTAAATTGTTATTATCCAAAAGTTTTCTACAAAGCACAGAACTTTACAGTACACACTGTGATCCTTTTCCTAATTCCTTAGACATAAATCATTGACAAGGTCTGGGAGTAAAAGTGGATTCAGCCACCCCTAGACTTCTCTTTTGAGAAGTTTAGAAATCAAGGGCATCCACTCTGAAACTCGTGACCCAATGGGAGGAACTTCCTTACCCCCTTTGCCTAGTTCATGATTTGCCTATCCCTCTTTGCCAATCCTGATTTGAATTCCCTGACTCTGTAAATAATTTTTAATTCATGTATAAACCATTTTAATTTGTTGCTAATTAGATTTTTTCTTTTTTTTCTTTTTCTTTTTTTTTTTTGGTATGCTCTTCCATTTTGAATAAGTAGTAGAGTGGACCTTTTCATCAAATTCTGTTAAGTTGTGCTTCCCAAAAACTCATATTAAAAATAATAGCTTTTCTGCTAATATTTGTGGCACTGATATTTTAAGTGGCCTAAATAAAACAGCATAGCCTACATATCATTACAATGATGCTATCTTCTGTTCTTTCAAACCAGTTTTATTTTCCCAGACCATTTTATACCTTTTCAGATGATAAACTGCTATTACTGTCTCCTGGTTTTACACTTATTGATAGACTGTCAGGATATCTCTGGTTTCCAGGTACCTTGCCCATACTTCAAAGAGGTCAACTGCAGTTCTCAAGGATGTTTCTTGTTCCTAGACTGAGTTCCCAATCCGTCAGGCAATTTCTTTTTAAGTGTTTTTCACCAGACATTTTATTCTCCTCAGTAATTCCTTCTTCTAACCCGGTTGCCTTTCTGACTTCTCATATCATAAATATATGTAATATACTTCATGAAAATACCAAAGTTCTCTGAAACTTCATTAAATTATATTATTATACTTGGTTTACAATCATGGATACATAATATCAATTAGGAAATCTGCTTCACAGCAAGAACTAGGGAGACACTTTTCCCAAGTCTTACCCTTTTATGTCAAAGAAAGTTCCATATGTTCCATGTGTTGAGAAAGTTTCTTAATGCCAAATAATTTTGAATTTCCTTTTATGACTTTAAACCTAAGAGTCTATATGTAATAGTAAATTTACATATGGTGTCATTTCAAACCAGAAGCTTATTAGCTAATATTTTGCAGTAAACAACATAAGGAATGGTGTCAGTGTCATGAGGACTAGTAACAAATTTGAGTAGCAATTTCCTTGAAACATTCCTACAGATTGCTATTAAAAATATACATGCTGAACCTGTTTTGCTTATTAACCTTAATTATCCCGTAAATGTTCAAATGTCTGTTTCCTTGACGAACCTAAATATTTTATAATATGTTATTCACCTATTACTTCCATCAAATCTTATATCTCAGTCTTGAATACTTGTGAAATCCCTGGGAAAGATTTTCAAAGGCATAGTTAGTGTTTATTACACCCTGCAATCTTACTTTGACAACTCAATAATTTCACATGGCAAACGTTCCTACTGTTGAAATCACTTAATTTGCTGCTCTTAAAATCCTATTTGTTTCCCAATATATGGTGATATTCTATTCCTCATAATTTTTGTAATAGTGGTCCCTACCTTATAGAATTTTCTTCTTATGATAACCCACATCTTCCTTATTCTTTCTGTTATTTTTTAAGATTTATTTCTGGGAAGTTGTATTTTATCATTAGAGTGTGTACATGCAGTAAGAGCAATGTAACATACATCTGTAATATTTTTTTTTTTTTAACAGTTCGGCTATGTTACTTTATCAGGGAAGTTTTCTATATGAATTCTAGTGAGGTTCTCAATATTAAATATACCTATAATAATCCGTATTTTATACCTTTCAAGATTGTTGCAAAAATAAATAATAAAATAAAATAAGTAATTTAACAACTCACACTTAGATGAGTACTCTTACTTCACAAGGAATTTAAAGTGATCATTCACAGAGTATGTTGCATAACATATTGAAACCAAATACAAGTAATTTGAAACTTGAAATTAAAAACAAACAAAAAAACAAAAACAACCAACCAACCAACCAAAAAAAAAAAAACCCAAAACCAAAACCACCTTGCTAGGGCATTTAATATGTAGAATATTTGATAAATGTGATAGAAACATCGTCTAAATCATTTTCTCTTATAAAACACACAGACACAAAACGAAAAACAGGACAGCTGTAAAAAAAAATAGTTAAATAGAGACACTTACTTAAGTTTGGCCTGTTCACAGATTTAATATAAATCATTTTAAGGATGTGAATTTTGAAATTTCACACACAAAATGTAACTTATTTTATAAAACATTCTTATGGAAAGTTGCATATTTTTGGGACCCACAAGATTTTTCCCAGGAGTATTATCTACAGTATTAGAAACTTACTGTGCTGATGGAAACAGAAGGGTGTATGTGGATTGAAAATATTAAAAAATTGCCATTTCAACAGATTACTACATAATATATACTACCTATTTATAGTATAGGAACTATAATCATTTTGCCAGTAAAAAAAGTAACAGATATAAATACTAGTTACATCCATTTATATTACTTTGATATAACAAAACAAGAGAAATGGAAATACAGAGAAAATGAAATGAGGAAATAAAATATTAAAACATTTTATGTTCTTGAAGAAACAATAAGTTAAGCTAAAAAGTGTGGTGGAGAGTGCCTTTTCTGCTAGTGCTGTATCACCTGAGGGCAAGGTGCTTTGATAGGAGACGTTAACTCACACTTTCAGACTGAGGGGGAACTGGCAATATTGATGCTGATAGCTAGTATGGACACTTTTGCCAGCTGGTGATTTTTTAAAAGATAGACACCTTCTCTTTATCTTCTTGCTTGTAAGGCCATCTGAGTGAAGCAGGTACAGAATTAAAGAACTGCAGAATGGTTTGAGTTGGAAGGGACCTTAAAGATCACCTAATTCCAACCCCCCCTGCCATAGGCAGGGACACCTTCCACTAGACCAGGTTGCTCAAAGCCTCATCCAGCCTGGCCTTTAAGACAGCGAGGGATGAGGCATCCACAGATTCTCTGGGCAACCTATTCCAGTGCTTCACAACCTCTCTGTGAAGAACTTCTTCCCCTCTTCCAATTTAAACCCGTTACCCCTTGTGCTATCAGTAAAAAGCCCCCCCCAAAGCCTCCTTGTAGCCCCTTCAGGTACTGGAAGGCTGCAATAATGTCTCCCTGGAGCCTTTTCTTCTCCAGGCTGAACAAGCCCAACTCTCTCAGCTTTTCCTCATAGGAGAGGTGCTCCAGCCCCTGACCATCTTCATGGCTCTCCTCTGGACTCACTCTAACCGGTCTATATCCTTCTGGTGTTGGGGGCCTCAGAACTGGATGCAGCACTCCAGCTTTGGTCTCCTGAGGTCAGAGTAGAGGGGGAGAGTCACCTCCCTTGTCCTACCGGCCACACTTCTCTGGATACAGCCCAGGATACAGTTGGCTTTTTGATTTCCCAGAGCACACTGCCGGCTCACGTCCAGCTTTTTGTCTACCAAAAATGGAGAAAATATATCTATAAATAATATTTTGTAAGGGCCCCTTGAACATTCCTCCTCATTATGAAGGTTTGGCTCCCCAGGACACCGAAGGCAAAGGGAGGCAGGTCTCATCTGATCTCTCTGTGCTGTCCCCAACATCCCATGACACAAAAGGCTGTTGCTGCTCCCATCCCAGGTCAGTCAGGCCATTGCCCCTGGCTGCAGTGATCCCCAGGCCAGTAGCAGCTTCCATTGGGCAGTGACAGCCACAGGAGGGCAGGGTGAGGAAACCAGCTCCAAATGGCTCCAGCCAGCTCCATGGAGTTCACAAAAAATATTTCTCACATTATAAAACAGTTTCCTTAAGCTTTTTTAAGGAAATCATGTGGGGAGAAAAGTGAGTAGGAAGGCCAAAGGTAGAGGTTAATTAAAGGTATAATTATCACAGAGCCTCTTGATGCTTTGGGATTATTCAGTGATGCAGGATTTATGAGTCAAATTTGGTCCTGAAAATTCTGGCAGTTAAATATTTCTAAGGAACATTTTTTCCCCTTTTCATTTTATAGTGGAGGCACTTCAAACTCAAGAATTTTATACAATTACACTATACCAAGTACAGAAGTAGTTTTATGAGCAACGGAGTTAACAGTTTTTTATATCTGTGTCTGTTGTCTTTTTTTTTATTGTTGTTTAGGGTTCTTTTAAGACAATTATAATAATATTTCCATATACTGATATTGTCTTTATTCAAGACTCTTTTAACAGTGTCATGTACACTGTGGTGCTGTAGTAATTGGATCACAGGGCCAAAAACTATTCAAAAAACTTATTCATGCTCAATATCTTGTATCTTCTGTAACAGCTATTAATGTCTGTGTCACTCCTGAGAAGGCCAATCTCTTGGAGAACTGTGACTCACACCTAGTTCTGACTGGAATGAAAAAAAAAAAAAAAAATAGACTACCAGTGGCAAAACGAACACAAAAAAAATAATCGTTATTTCCCCCTCCCCCCCC
>NW_010254490.1:53019-80041 GCF_000690775.1 Eurypyga helias
CCAAGGGAACACGGTTAAAAAAACCCACTGTCATTAATATACTCCACAGTAAAGTCTTACTGGAAAATTCATGCTCTTTGAATAAACATAATGTATAAGGCCTATTATGGCTTAATTCTATGATAGGAAAAGAATTTTCTCAAGCAGTAGTGAATTATAATTAGTCCTTCTAGGAAATACTTTTATGACATAGAGATGATGATTTACTTGAAAATAAAATTACAGTCTTAAGCATAAGCGTTACTTTTTGATGTTTCTTAAGCCAGTTAAGCTAATGAAGGCCACACACAGTTAGCCACTGATTTAAGATCAGAACTCTGCCTTAGATTTCAAGCATTAGGAATAAAAAAAACTTAAATAAATATTCTAATTAACTGAATTTAAAAAAAAAATAATTGGAAAGGAATTTTTTATATATTCCCATGAGTGAGCTTCACACAAAATTAAATCTTGGTATGCAGTGGGAGAACCAATATACAAATTGTGAGATTAAAAAAAAAAAAAAAGCCAACAAACACAAAAACAAACCAAAAAAACCAAACCCAACCAACAAAAAAAAAAAAAGTTTGCTGAGAAGAAGCAGAGGCAAATACTTGTTTAGTAAGGCATAGTAATAGAATGCTTTGAGCTAACAGGGGCAAAAATGGGCTGGAACAGATGTTCTCATTCAGAAAAAGACTTCTTGAAGCTCAGAGAAATTAAGGCTTAAAATTAGCTTATTCAGTTACCCTATATGCTGAAAAATATCAATTTAGCAAACTCTTTCCTTTCCATCCTCCTCCCTACCTCCCATTCCAAATACCTACAATCTAAGTTTTAATTTTAATGAATAAATCATAGCTTTCAGTAAGGCTTGAATCACAGCATCAGCCTACTTTAACACTACTGCTGCTGTGAACAAAGCAATATTTTCAAATTGCAAGAAGAAGATGGACTGTTAGAAGATGCATAATAGTTTATGCACTGTATCAGAAGGGGAAATTCTAAAGATAAGCAGAAAAAATAGAAACAGTAGTGGTTTAAAAAAGAAAGAGTGACAGCATTATTCTAGCTGTCAGTGTGTGCGTCTTCCATATCATCTCCACTGAAAATGTTTACAGAAAATAGGGGTGCTCCTCCAGATGAACAGATAAATATTAAATAAGAAGAGTCTTGATGAGTAAAATAAAATAAATAAGACAAAAAATAAAACCAACAAGGACATAAACAATATATATAAGAAAAGTATGCCAAGTATTTGTACACATTCAGGAATAGTCTGACTCTTAACAAAACAAAGTGTCAGTTTCATCTCTTTGGAGGTTCCCACTACTAAGACTTTAATCTTTTTTTTTTTTTTTTTTGGGCTATATATTGCAAGCAGAGATAAAACTGGTGGAGATGTAGAATACAATGTGATGAATCAGTAGGTTACACAGTTCTTTTTCCATCCTTTTTGAAGGCAAATATTGCACGGTGCTGTAAATTGAATGTGTTATATGTGCTCTTAGAGGAACAAAAACCATTCAGAAATCCTCATCCATTAGAAAAGCCACAAGTCATGGTTATGAATTAAGACACTGGTATTTGTATTTATCACAATGCAAACTATTAAATATCTGAATAAACTAAAAATTATATCTTTAAAATATCATACTTTTTTACTTGACTATTCCAGAGGCTGCTTCTAGTTTATTTTTCATTCTGAAACAATGATTTCCTGGCTGGCCATGGCTGTTTAAAATATTTTTGATAATATTTTCACACTTGTATTCTGAACCTTTTTCTGGGAAATGCCATGATTGTGTAATAGTGTCCAGACTAGGAATGTTGCTTTCTCTAAGGCTTAAAATTAATTACAGTGACTGAAACTTCGGCAATTTTTTTGAGGGAATCTGTTCAATCTTAATGGTTTCATTCTGTCTATATACAGGAAAAAAGATTAATTTACTGCATCAAACCAGCTTCAGAGGATTTTTTTATTCAGTATTGTGTTGCATCCATGGAAATGGGACTAAAATACCCTAGCTAATATAAGATACAGAAGGCACAAATATCAGAATATTAAGCAGCATGAAATTTATTTCATTTTATATTTATCTGAAACTGTCACAGACAGCCTCTATGTTTGCCTATAAGTCTGAAAGGTGTGCAGATGAACACCACTGTAGTTTATTAACTTAGAGGGATCTAGATAAACAAAGAGCTCAACCGTTTGAATTATAAGTCAGGATATTCCAATTTAAGCTAAAAATGTCTGCCTTTGAGACACTTGTCTGATGATAGCAAATTCATTAATTTATTTTTCTTTACATTTAGAGTACAACAGTATCTTTAAAAGTCTTTTTTTGTTTTGTTTTGTTATTAACGTAATGCTGTAGTTAGTTCATTATATGATGTTTTCATTTGCTTAAGTTTCAAAGTCCATGTAAAGAGAGAATTCTGTACAAATCAAAATCTCCAAAATGGAAAAAAGTGATAAGGAATTTTTTTTGTAAATTTCATATGAACAATTCTACAGAAATGTCCATACCAAACATCATGTGCATAGCTGTGTTCATAATAATTAAAAATTATAAAAATATAGATATGGAATAATATACAAATTACATTGTTGAAAAATGAGGAAAGAAAAATCCCACACAACTACTGTTAGGAAAGTTTGAAGTGATGTAGCATTTGCAGACAGAGAATACCTGACAAAGTTTCATCAACTAATGTAATGGAGCGGTATAGTAAATTACTCAAACACATAACTTATGACCGTTCCTTTGATGGACGTAAAGAAACCCAGTCACCTTTAAGAACTAGAGGGATGTGTTGTGATCCTGAGTGATCTTGAATATAATTTAGTGATTCTGATCTGGAAAAAGTTGAACATAAATTCTTAGGACAACTCTGCATAGCAGAATAAAGGTTTGATCCAGAGTGAAATTAATTTTTCAGTCTTCTAGGTTTTCAATACCAACAGCAATGAAGACATTACTATTTATGGATATAATGAGCAAAAGCAAATTCTTCAGAACTCAGGAGTGTCCTTCAGATCTTTCCTGTATGACAGTGGCAGTAACCACTTCTTAGGACAAGACTGGGCCTATGTGCTATCTCCAGGTATGCGGAAGACAGCAGATTTATACTTCTTCACATTTCTCCAGTGATCAAGTTACTTCTGGAACAATCATCACCAATAACAACTTTCTTGAATTGGACCCTACTTAATCTTTTCTCTCTGACAAGACAGCACCTAGTCAATAAATTTTCTGTTATCCAGACACTTCCTGCTTTGTATAATGTATACAGAGGTTACAATGTATACAACAGGTTGCCCAGGAATGTTGTGGATGCCCCATCCCTGGATGTCTTCAAGGCCAGGCTGGATGGGGCTTTGAGCAACCTGGTCTAGTGCAAGGTGTCCCTGCCCATGGCAGGGGGGTTGGAACTAGATGGTCTTTAAGGTCCCTTCCAACCCAAACCATTCTATGATTCTATGTTTCTTCTATTTAAGGTTCTGTAGGTTATTTCAATCTTTTAAACTAGGTGTGTATTTCATATATTGTTTCAGCATGGCCTTTTAATTGACAAATAAACAAGCTATTTGGATCTTGTGTGTTGGGTTACTTATTTCCATAAGGATATTCTATATCACAACATAGAGGGCAAAAAATACAGTTATTTCACATGAAAATTAAGAAGCAAATTATACAGTAACCTGTACTTTCCAGTTCTGTTTCTTTTTTAATAGTAATTACAAGGTGAGGTCTCGACTTGTGAATATGGCTTGGTTAGAGAGGGCAAGACACTGTTTTTTGAACTTAGATGTGATACAGTGAACACTAGGTGTAATGAGTTTATATGACAAGGTCCTGGTAGCAAAAAAGGTACTGGGTGGCTTCTGTGAGAAGAGGCCAGAAGCTGTCCCCATGTCCAACAGAGCTAGTTCTAGCCAGCTCCAGGACTGGACACACTGCTGGTCAAAACTGAACTGATCAGCCATGTTGGTGGCACTTATGTGATAGCATATTTAAGAAGAGGTAAAAACTGCTGTGAAACAGCACCTGGGAGAGAGGAGTGAGAAAATTTGAGAGAAGTAACTCTGCAGATACCCAGGTCAGTAGAGAAGGAGGGGGAGGAGCTGCTCCAGGTGCCAGAGCAGAGATTCCTCTGCAGCCCATGGTGAAGATGATGGTGATGTAGGTGGTTCCTCTGCAGCCCACAGAGGTCCACAGTAGAGCAGACAAATACGTAGTGAAGTTGAGCCCAGGAAGAAGGGAGGGGTGTGGGGAAGATGTTTAAAGATTTGTTCTTATTTGTCATTATCTTACTGTGACTGGATTGGAAAAAAAACCCCAAATTAAATTCCCCAAGTCAAGTTTGATTTTGCCCATAACAGTAATTGATGAGTGAGCTCCCTTTCCTTATGGTGACTATGAGCCTTTCATCTTATTTCCTCTCCCCTGTCACGCTGAGCAACGGGAGTAAGAAAGCAGCTTGATGGGCACCGGGCATCTAATAAAGGTCAACCCATCACACTAGGTTATCTATTTAGGTTTCTCAGTAGCAAAAAAAGGATATGGAGCAGCATTCTTTCAAGGAAAATTCCTATTTAATTAACAAAACCCAATACATTACTGACATATACATGCCTTTTTATTGCCATGTCCTTTAGTCTGGCTTTTAAAGAGGTTTTAAGTTTGACTGTATTTTCAAATACAAATATTCTTCTATCTTTATCAGACCTTTGCAAAGAACTCAGCTTTTGTTTTCATCAGTGTATTTTTGCTTAGTATTTCTTACCTTACTAAAGGTCATTAATTTTAAATATTTATAGTAAATTTCAATTATATTGATTAGTACTCAACATGAAATATCAAGATATTCCCTGTATAACAGAATGGAGACAGAACCTCTAGATATATTTTATGTCTTCTGTTGGTGGTCTTAAGAGTTAAATACTTGTATGCTAAGTGTTGCAGCTGAGGCCTTAGAATAATAAATGGAATTGTCTTCTCAGGTGATTTGCATCAAAAATTTAACTGCACAGCTAGCATGCTAATCTAAAAGGCTCCACACCAGTAAACCGAACAAAGATTCTATTCAGGCATAGGCAGATGCCTATCCATAGCTGTAAAAACAGAAACTATCTAGGACTTTTCTAGACAAGACCTGGGAACAGCTGAAGAGCTAGCACCAACACTAACTCCAACAAATAGCATTAATAAGGTCATGCTGCTTTTGAGGATATAAGTTCAATCACAGAGCTATAAACTGTAGCCTAGTACCTGTCCTTAGGGACAGAGAAAAAGCTCGAATGGGTTTTATTTACAGCATAGTTTTAGTCAAGATGATTTAATTCCCAATACATGCTTTACTGCTGACTCTGTGTAATGCTAAGCAATTAACTTGAGACTAGATCCCTGGGAGAACAAGTAAGTCAAAGGAGTCTAGAGAACTGTTCATCTGACCTGCTGGATTTGTTCAGTTTAGGCAACATGAAAAATTCTCCAGACTCCATTGACTATATTGATTGTATTTTCTTATATTATAATGAATCCTTATATAATAAAGTGTTTACCTGCTCCTATTCACCTCAATTTATGAATTTGAATCAACAGCTGAATGCAATCCAAAGGTCTGTCTGTAGCTGAAGTGTAAAGGCAACTTTGAGAACACATTTCAGTCTGTGTAGTGTTAAAGATTATTCATGCCACTATGTTTAACTCAAAATAATTTCCACTTCCTGATTTCCAAGTGGTCCTTTACTTTTATACAGGAAAGAAATATCTACTCACCAGTTACCCTGTTCATATTACACATGCTTTCTAACAACACATTCTCGTAACTCGCTGGAGAGACGGGCCCACATAGTTCTCAGTGGAAATTTGGTTATATGAACTCTTGATTTCATAGTAAGTAACAAAGTTTTTTCTTCTACTGCTTTAGAACTACTAGCAATGTTAAAATCAGATGGGTACTAATAAAATAATTAAAAGTACTTCTTCAAAAAAATAAGTCATTTGAAAAGGAATATTGGTATAGCAGAGCAATGTCTGTGTGTACGGTCTCCAGTTCCAGGCCAAGTGAATCATGAGGCCCAGAAAATCCCCAGAGTCTCTACCTGGATAAGACAATAGATTGATCTGCAGGAAAATAACTGACTGAATTTGTAGGTGGGGATTTAAAACCATGTGATTGGCTGAATTTCTTGTCCACTTCACAGTGGAGCAACTAACTAAATACCAGAGCTGTCTGGGCCAAGATTTTTCAAGTCCGAAAAATACCTCGAGGCAGTTCCTGCTCTGCATACAGTAATAAATAGATACTATTTACATCCTTAAATATGCTGTTTAACTCCCTCTGAAAAGAAACTGGGAAGTTGAGGGGACTTCCTCAGGGAGTTCTTGATGTAAAAAACAGCACTGACAAAACTGTAGAGCAGAAGGATAATCTGAAATAGTCAGATATTGCTCTAGCATATGCAGGAATAGTTAAGAATAGTCTTCTGTACACAGTCAAAGTAAGTTAGGATGTGCACAGTTTGTATACAGGTGGTGTATGCAGTTGGTATACAGTTTAAGATAATCAAGACCAATGGGTGATGTGTGGAGGACAGTGGTCATATAGGATCAGGGCCTAGTTGGGTTATAACAGGTCACAAATGTATCAGTTCAGTGAGTCTCACCCCATCCAGTCAAAGGTGCCTTTGCAAGCACCCTTGCAACATAGACTCTCTTTACCATTCTGATTAAAATCTTCTTTCTTGTTCAAGAGATTGGATTCCCTACATCTGCATTACCCTATGCAGAAGACCTAAATAAATCAGTATTTTTAACAGATGCTTAGGTGAGCACCTAAGCAACCAGACCTACTATCGATATTAGCACATTATTTCTTTTTCTTTTGTTTGTTTGTTTACAAGTTCTGTGAATATATAACTGTAATGTTGAATAGTTTAAATTTTTTTCACTGAAACATCAATTTAAATCATCACTAAATAATGGAAATTCTTCAAGGAATCTGGAATTCTCATATTAGTGGTCATTGAGAGGATCATACAATTTCACTGATATAATGACTGAGAGAACAAACCATGCTAATATGCCAGCTTAAAATGAGTATGGAGGATTGTTCCCTCAATATTAATATAATTATAAAACAATAATAAGGGAAGCTGACACCTGAAAACTTAAAGGCTCAAGATATTTCTTCTTCTCCGATTACTTGCTGCTGTTCCTGTTTGCAGGTCCAACCAGTAACATCTAGCTACAAACTCTCACAATACACACACAGCATTTGCACAGAGTCTGTATGCAATCAATACCTACAGTCCTGTCCCATTAATTCCCTCCAGTGTATCAGGATGGAAGCTTATATATGGACATACACATATTCTCCTTTTATTTGCATTCACACACTTGTGGATCCCTCAAAACCTGGACCAGACCACAATAATCCATGCTAAGACCCTGTTTAACCAGGTTCGAGCTTCAACCTCAAGATTTTCTAGGCTCTCTCCTCCTACTCACCAGCTGGTCTAGACTGACGATTACTAGCAAGTCACACAGACACAGAATGGAGAGCAAGGTCACACAGTACATAGTTAGGAATGCAGTTTAATAACAAAGCAGAAAATACTGTGCTGATCAGGCACAGCGCTTGGCCATACAAGCATACTCACTTGCTCCATGTTTACATGTGACTGGCCTATTTTATCCTTCACCCTCTCATTTTCTTACACACATATCCTCCTGATCCACCTCGATCCTTCCATTTGGGTGTTCTCCTGAACATCCCAGAAAATTTGTACACTTCCACAATCAAATAAATTTCCTGTAGTAAGTTTTACAAAATCACACAGGCACCTGCAAGTGTTCCTTCATGAGTTTCTCCCTCCTATGAGACCCATGAGCATTTTTCCCACTCCTTCTTACCAGATACAAAATTCTGGCTGAATGTCTTCAAAGCTACAGCTAGGAGGTTCCTTCAAAGACCCTTCAGTGAGTGAGCTGACAGCTCTAGTCTTTGAGATTATCAAGGAAATTCTTTCTAATTCGGTTTTGTTTATTAGGTGACCCATTTGATAACATCAGTCAGGTGATCTATTATCTACTTACTTGCTGATACAGGTGAATTGATTTTCCAAGTTAGCAGACAATTTGCCCCCCTAAGCTGTTTTGGAAGACTGGAGTCTCTCTTTAATGTTATCCTTTCATTCACATTTATTGGAATTTCACACCACACAGATGAATTGTCGCAGAGATACCTAAATGTAAGTAGAAAGTTTTCTCTGTAACCCTTCAAAAATATTGAAGTCTTCCTTTGTATGACATGTTCAGGATTTTCTTTAACAACACTGCTTTACAAAGTACTTGAAGGGTGAGATTCACTTTAAAACTGTAGATGCCTATAGCTAGGCAAATAAATATGCACATCTGCATATACAATTACAATTAAATCTGTTCCGTCCATTCAGTATATTGAATCCAAGGAGTTCTTGACCTCCTCCTAGACACCTACAGTTTGTCAAATAAATAGCTTTCTAGACCCCATTGGTTGTGTTTATTTGGGGTATCCTCACTTGCCTAAATAGAGACAATTAATATTTCTTCAAGAAGTCTATAAGACATCCAACCTGGATTCCAGGTACTGAGACAGAGAGGTAACGATCTCAGGCATGTTGAATAGCCTTGTACAGAAAGCTTGGATATCCTGTGTCAGTTCAGAGACTGATGGCTGTCTTTCTATGGCAACTTCATTGACTCAGGGACTAAATTAAGCAGCCTGAATCACATACCATAGTGTGGCATTATTGCTCATCATTTATTAAGAATGAAGTACAAGACAATACCATTTAGAGTTTTATTTTTGTTGCCCAAAGTACTAACATCACAAAAACCATTACTATGACTGGGGATGAATTATTAAAACAAAGGCTGGGAGGGAAGCCCAGAAACCACTAAATTCTGTAAAAGTAATACATCTGGAGGACAAACAAGTATTAAAAAAGAAGAATAAGGAATTAGCTGTCTACTGATATAGACAATATAAACTGGACATATGTTTGCCAAATTTATGTTCACTGTGTATGTATATACCCAGTTCTGTGTATATGAGAGAGATGCAGAAAACTGGTATTATATAAGAATTTTTTTAAAGACTAAAATATCATGTACGTAGAAAGAATATAGTGGTGAAATAATAAAAATATACTCTCATGTTTAAGTACAATAATTTTGTTCTTCTAGAATTTCTCTTAATAGATTGAAATTTTTGTACACTAAAATGAAAAATCTGAAATGGAAGACCAGATATTGTATTGTTTTACTTGGCAATGGTTTCTGACAGTGTTCCTAGACACTATTTGCTACTACATCTGAGGTCAGCACTTCATGATCTGATTATGAGTTAGTAGTCTAAGAAACAAAACAATCATCTAGAGAGAAAGATATGTCACCCATGAGTAAAAGATAAAGTAAATTATTAGAGTAAAAATACAAATTTTGTACCAATGTTTGAAAGTGTATTCAACAACTTTTTTCTGTGACTTGCCTCTTTGCTGATGTTCTATGCATCATTTGCATCATGGTCATAATGACTGCTTTTAACTTCATCTGTCTTTCACAATCTGCAGTGTAGCTATCTATATCTGGACTTGTCATTTAGATAGCACTTAAACTCAGTGGCAAAAAAATGGTACTTGGCAGGCATGATTCACCAGAGCTATTTTAGTTGTTTATGTAAATAGTAAATCAAAGTCATTCTAGAAGTTCCCGTTTCTGCCCTTTAACCATAAGGGAGTTCAGACAGTGAGTTGAAATCATGACATCTACTTTCTAGACTTTTGAAGTCAGAGGCAATACATTTTTTTTCTCAGAAAGAATTTAGCTTGGTACTGCTCTGATGTGGGAATACAATTCCATTCTACCTTGGGGAAAAATACTCTTCTGGCTTTTACTGGAGTATCAGAGAATAGATCCTGGCTTGGGAAACGGAATGACAATAAAGAAAAAAGTTGGCTTATATACTCAGGGAATGGACTCAGCTCCAAGCAGAGAAAATTAAAAAGATCCATTCTTCTGCTTCTAAAATTATTTCTACATAATCTGGTTGCTGAGATAATTATTTATACTATTTATATTATCCAGAGATGATCAATGGCCATAAGTGAAGATTTTGTGATAGCCTTTTTGCAGACTATTAAGAACATTATTATTTTTACATAAATTGGTTATAAATCAAATCTTGATTAACGTGTTGGGTTTTTTTTTTTTTTTAATTATTATTCCCTCTTCTACAACAGCTATTAATCTTTTTCCTCTCATTTAGTGGAAATGTTGGTGCTACTGTTTTTACATGTTTTTGCCATGTATTTTTCTTCAGTTCACAAGTGAACTGAGTTGCCTCCTACTTTTACGTAAGTATATGTGCACACACACATGCACAAGGGTGCACATGAATGCAAAAAACGCATGTGCTTTTTTGCTCATTAAATATAGTGACACCTGTATAATTCTGACTAGGTTTTTGGGGAAGTACTTATTTCTATATTTTTCTGTCTATTTGGAGTGAATGCTACAATGACGGCATATATATACAGATCTCTATTTTATTGACCATAAATATGTAAAGAACAATAATTTTCTATTTTTATGCCTGTTAGGTTTACAGTAATTATGTATAATATTGACAATCTAAAAATTGTGGGTTTTTCCCTAACAATACACTTGGCTCTCAAATACATAGTAACAACAAAATTTCATTGAAAATCATCACCCAAAAAAGTGTATTTTCAAGTTTTGAATTTGGTAGAAGTTTTCATCTTTATCTTTTAAAAATTACTTAATTTTCATCCATATTAAATGAAATGACTTCTGGAAAAAGATAATGCAGTAAGTCAGGATGCCTGCTCAATTCACTTCAAAGTTCACATTTACCTAGTTACTCAAGTAGTTCTTACATACATTTACCATAAAATAAAATTTAATGAGATGCCATTAAGTTTTTAGATTCTATAATAATAAAATAGTATCTTTAAAGAATGTGATCTTTAAAATGCAACAATATTGGCACAAAGTAAACCCAATACTACAAAAATTATGATTTAACCTTAAAAAAAGCAACTTAAATTTCTACAGAGGAAGAAATTACTCTCAAGTTTTGTCTTTCTCCTAGGGTTATCCATTACAGTCTACTGAGGTTGTAAACATATTCTCTGGGCTCATTGTACTGTTCTGGTAAATATAAAGGCAATTTGGCTAAAGAGTTAAACCAAACAGACATTTGGTGTTGTGTTAATCACCATACTTTTGAAGCATATTCATTACTGACACCACCAGCAATGTTCTCTATGTAATTAGAAAAAGACTTGCTTGTCGTGCAAGAAAAATGCAAAATAGCCAACTAAACAATCTCACATGCTTTTTTCAGGGAAGAAATTGAAACAAAACTGAGATCCAAATTGTATCAAATTTTTGTCTTTATTTTCTATCAGACATCTCTCTAACTTTGACAGTGTGACACAATGCTACATACTGAAAAACGTGTTATATTTTACAACCAGATGTCTCCGTAGGTGTATGTGAAGAACACCCAACATATTATCTTTGAATAATGAAAGCATTTAAGTTAACAAACTAACACACTTTGATTTTGAAAACCTTTTCTTTTGTTAATTTCAACACTGGATTATTATAAACTGTGAAATTATTTCAACATTCAGGATCATTACTCACAACACCTACCTGACGAAATAAGTATCTTATTTTTCTGCAGGTGAGTATATCTAGGTTATAAAACCACAGTGAGAAGTGCCCTCCACTCCACTTACCTTAAGTCACCTCTAAATGTTTAAATTTCAACAACTTTTTTTTTTTTTCTTCCCCTTCCAAGATCCTGCTCCAGTGTGGGCTGCTTTCCCTGGGCTGCAGCTTCCTTCATGGCATACACACCTGCTCGAGCATGTGATCATCCATGAGCTGCAGAGGGACAATCCACTCACCATCACCTTCTCCAAGGCCTGCAGAAAAATCCCTGCTCCAGTGTCTGGAGCACCTCCTCCCCCTCCTTCTTCTGTCCCCTTGGTGTCTGCAGAGCTGTTTCTTTCACATCTTTCTCAGCTCTCTCACAGATACTGCACAGAATCATTTTACCTTTTCTTAAATACGTTACCACAGAATTGCCACCAGTGTCGCTGATGAACCTAGCTTAAACCACCGAAACGTCAGTTTTGGAGCCAGCTGGAATTGGGTTTGCCATGAATGGGGGCAGCTCCTGGTGTCTTCTTATGGAAGCCACCTCTGGAGCCCCTGGCCCCTACAAAACCTTGCCAGGTAAACCCAATACAGTGTTATTAATTGTTTGATTTATATTCAACATTTTGTGGTCTATAAATAAAGTATACCAGAACTTTCTTTAGAAGAGTTATTGGAACACTGTATGTTTCTAAACAATTTTGACATAAAATTTTATTATCTTATTGTGTGTGTGTGTGTTGTAGATTATCATGATAATATTTCACAGAATCATAGAATCTTAGACTTGTTTAGTTTGGAAGAGACATTAAAGACCATCTAGTTCCAACCCCCCTGCCATGGGCAGGGACACCTTCCACTAGACCAGCTTGCTCAAAGCCTCATCCAGCCTGGCCTTGAAGACGGCCAGGGATGAGGCATCCACCACTTCTTTGGGCAACCTGTTCCAGTGCCCCACCACCCTCTCCGTGAATAACTTCTTCCTGATATCTAATCTAAACCTCCGCACTTTCAATTTAAACCTGTAAATTTCAAATGTAATCTTCTCACAATCTTTCCCAGAGGCCTTATATAATTGGTCTACTGAAAGTGTGACAGATTCCTGCAGAAATAGGTAAAATGGATTCCTGGACATAGAAGATACTGTGTAGAACCACCACTTGAATGTCCATCAGAAACTGGAACTACTATAAAATGCTTCAAGTTAGATTGACATCAAATGCATGTGGTCTTTGTAAGCCAAACACTTCTGTAAATATAACCACAAAAAGAAAAGAAAAAACAAACAAAATAATCAGTTTCCGTTATTTACCTCAGGGTCATACAACAGAGAAAAATCATCCAGATGGTGTAATGGATGTAAAACATAGGATGCCAGAGATAAAAATTAGGAAGTATGGTATACAAATGATACTTATATGTATAAAGCTAATAAGAAAAGTCACTAAAGCAGAAATGATCTAATTAGTCATTTAATTTATTTTCTGCAAGTACTAAGACTAATTCATCTGAATAACTGAGTCACCTATAATTTGGTAACTTCTTGGATTCCTTGGTAGCAAGATTAACTTCTTGGATTCCTTGGTAGCAAGATTAAATTCTTGGATTAGGTGGTTTGGGTACATTCTGTGCTATAAAAACTTGGATTACTTTCTGGTTGTTAAGCTGTTGAAAATCTACTTGAATTCTGAAGTCAAGTTGACAGTTACAGTGTAAGAGCAGAGAATATTGACTTCAGTTTAAAAAAAAAAGACTTATTTAATGGAATGCATTGGTGCAAGAACACTTAAAACACATTTTTCTCCATATCTGGAATGGAAAAAATAAAATCTCTAAACCTTTTATTTCCAGCATATTGTGGCCTGACAGTGTAGCAAAGAGGAACTTGGCTGTTTGACGAATTTCATGGTATGCCTCATAGGGTGTTTGGTTGGAACGACAGCTACTTTTAGAAAGTACTGAAGAGTCTACTACACAAACTGTCTTTCAGGATCAGGATCCTAATTTTACAGAGGCATTGCAGTCCTGAAAAAAAGTGTAAACGCATTCAAGCAATAGAGTTTCAAACTTTTCGTGCTATTTCTTTTTCCATATTTTAGTTTTAGAACATTAATTAAGTTAGCATTTAGTATATTGGGTCTTAAAAATCACCATTTAGGACAAATAACTCTTCATTGTATAGTCATCTACATACTGCTATTGTGAATTTTTCTCCCAGAGCTGAGTCTATTTCTTCATAATTGCAGAAGCCATGAGTTTATATGATTATTATGTACATGTAAAGTTTTCAAATGCCTTTTTACAAAGTTTTTCATAGTAAGCTAACTTCATTACCTTATTAGGATGGTTGTAAAAATTATTCTGATTTTAAGTCAGTCATCTTTATTATTTACAGTTTTGCTACACATATATGCAAACATCACACGAGATGTCTTATTAGATCTTCTGCTGATTCTTTAATATATGTATTTCATAGAATCATAGAATGGTTTGGGTTGGAAGGGCCCTTAAAGATCATCTAGTTCCACCCCCCCTGCCATGGGCAGGGACCCCTTCCACTAGACCAGGTTGCTCAAAACCTCATCCAGCCTGGCCTTAAAGAGAGACAGGAATGGAGCATCCACAGCTTCTCTGGACAACCTGTTCCAGTGCTTCACCACCCTCTCTGTGAAGAATTTCTTCCTGACATCTAATCTAAACTTCCCCACTTTCAATTTAATCCCATTACCCCTTGTCCTATCACTACGGGCCCTTGTAAAAAGTCCCCCCCCCAGCTTCCTTGTAGGCCCCTTCAGGTACTGGAAGGGGCTATAAGGTCTCCCCGGAGCCTTCTCTTCTCCAGGCTGAACAAGCCCAACTCTCTCAGCCTGTCCCCACAGCAGAGGTGCTCCAGCCCTCTGAGCATGTTCATGGACTGCTCGGGACTCACTACAACCGGTCTATATCCTTCTTATGCTGAGGGCTCCACAGCTGGATGCAGTACTCCAGATGGGGTCTCACCAGAGCAGAGTACAGGGGCAGAATCCCCTCCCTCGACCTGCTGGCCACACTTCTTCTGATGCAGCCCAGGATACAGTTGGCTTTCTGGGCTGCCAGCGCACACTGCCGGCTCATGTTTAGCTTTTCAAAATGAGAAATGAAAAAGTACAAAACTAATATATCAGAATCTAAATTATGATACAGTGCTGAATGAGAAATGTTCATTTCAACTGGAGAAGGCTCTGATAATTAACTAAAGTAAAAAAAGAAAATATTCACTAGAGGCGAGGCAGCTACCTGGAGGTTTTCAGGGTGCTGTGGCAAGACTGACTTGCATATTCCACTTTGTAATCTTAATACACACAGTAGGAATACATGAATGAAATTTTCTGAGTTACAAGATTAAGACACAATCTTGACACAAAGGGATAATCAAATCCACAAGAACTGGATACCCTGAAGTAACAAGAAACTGAAACCTAAGGGATCTAAGGTAAGGTTGTTCTTGTAGATTTGACTGAAAAGTATTGAGAGCTCCAAACAAAAGAATCTTGACCTAGGAATAGTTGTAAAGCACAAGATAATATTAAATTATTATGTATGAACATAAACCATCAAAATGTAAGTCTGAAAATGATAAATGGCATTGTAGTAAATACTGTCTATTTCCAGGTGAATGAGAGACATACTTATCTCAATATGGAATACTGCATAGGCTTCATATGTAACAGTTTATACCAGTATCAAAAGATGTTAAGGAAGAAGACAACTTCTTTGGCCAGTCATGGAAATACAAAACCTGTCACATAATAGAAAATAATAGAAACTTAAACAAAAATTATCTAACTCAGTATAACAAAGATCAAGTGTGGACTGTTTTGGGTTTTTTTTCTGGGTTTTGGTTTCTTTTTTTTTTTTTTTTTGGTAGGGTGTTTGTGTGTTTGTTTGTTGGTTGGTTTGTGTTTGTTTGGGTTTTTTTTTTTCCTACAGAAAGATGAAAAGGTAAATATTAAGAGAAATTCCATAGGACATTTTTCATAAAGAACTATGACTGCTGCTGTGACACCCTTTCTTACTTTCTTGTGAGTGCAGCTTATGAATTTAACAGATTAGATGGGTTCTTCCATATATAATTTCCTTGTTATCACAACAGACCTCTAGGTGACCCATTTCCCTCTCCCCTCCCCCCTTCTTCTTACATGCATTTTATACGCAAACATCTCATTAGAGGCTACTCTAAAATGTCCTATTTTCTTTTTAGTGTTTATATTCTGGTAATAGTTGAGGTTTTTCTCAAATATGTCATTCTGCCTACTTAATTGTTGAAGACAGTCTTTCTTCATTATCTTCTCAGCCTTAAAATCGAAAAGCAGTGACTGGAAAGTGTTCAAGAAACTGTTCTTTCCATTCTTTGCAAAGATTGTGCAATCATAAGTTATAGCTGAAAGGCAAAATCTTTTTCAGGGAGAAGACAAATTAGGGTGAAACCAAGTATCAGTAGTGAAGTAAATGCCAGTTAAACTTATAAAAGTTTATATACATCCCTGAAGGGGTTTTAGTTCCCAATGAACTGTAGGAATCTTGTGTTCACTTGTTTGTTCTCTGCTTCTTTTTTTTTAATCTCTCCATATCAATGATTATTTTCCTCCTGAAAGCAGTTACACTGCTTTTGCTCTTTTAATTACAGCTCATGTTCTTTGACAAGATTTCATGTCTCACATTCTTTCAGTTTGCAGAAAAAAAATCACTTTGTGTTTGGACTCAGGTCTTAATTAGATAAAGATTATAAGTATTCAGAATAGTACTTGTGGGTTTTGGTTTTTGAGTTTTTTGGTAAGATTTTTTAATCTTCTTTACCATTTGTTGCAGGTTATATAAATTGGAAAACCCAGGAGTTCAAAATAACTATTTTTTTGTAATCATATTTTTAACATTTTTAATTATGGTGTTTAATATCTATTTATTTTCTGACTATTAAATTTTAAGATGTCACTTGTGAACACTTGAAGAGTTACAATGGCTCTTTCTTAAAATTTTTTGGGACCCCTAAGCAAAACATTTTTCACTTACATTATTGTATAAGCTAATCAAAATAAGGTTAGAAACTGCACTTTTTTTATAGAGGATTCTTTGCTATAGGAGGAATCTCTCAGAACCTTAAAGTGTTCACTGTTGCTGACTACATGGTATTCCAGCTTCAAGAGAATGGATGGGGACCACCGATGCAGTCAAGCACTCCCTCAAGCACTGCATTTTGTTCTTCAGGCCCTCTCTCTCCTTCTTCCTCTTGCCTCTTTCTTCTCTGTGGATGCTCAAGAGTACTATGAGAAATTAGGTCTTGAATGAAAGTATCTGTTGGCATCTATATTGAATTGAACTCAATTCTGCTTGACTGTGACATCTAACTTATATCCATTAGACTGGATCCCTTAGAGCAGTTCGGCCCAGAGGTGCCAAGTTAATGACTGAAAAATCCTACAACATTAAATCACTCCAACATATTCAAATCAGAATGACAATGAATAACTAGTTCTCTCCACGACAAAACGTGGGCCACTTGCAATAGAATTTATATGTGGAAAGATAGCCTAGCTAAATCCATACTTCATTTTGCTCCTCCAGAACCACCTCAAAATAATTTATGCTTCTGAACAACATCAGATACCCTCATGTCATATCCATGTCATGCAACACACCTTCTTGGTTTCATCCTTTGAAATCTCATGCTGGCATACTGCAAAATACCTGTGGTTCTATTTCAGAGAGGTTGCCATAGGCTTGTGAACAGCTTAACCCTGAGCAATGGGGACATGAGACATACATCTTTGTCTGTGAACCAAAAAGTATCATTTGAGATTCAGCTAACTAAGTGCTAGCTGGTTTGAACTTCCTTTTATTTCATGTAGTACTATTTCCATGTAAAACCGCCCCACAAAGTAATTCACATAATCTCCAAGTCTTTCAAAGGCTGTGTGTCTTTGGATTCTAAATGTCTCCTAAGTCTTCTGGACCAAAAACTCTGACTCATGTATGTATAAAACTGTCCAGGGAAGATACTAATATAGTAGCTTCCATGCCAGAAAATAGGGCAAATCTCATCTCTCATGAAAAATGAGGAGGTAGATGAGAATGAAAGAAAATACTGTATTACAGAATAAATCTCATGGATAGCTCTTTTCTTCTGCATAGCTCCGAAGAAATGTCTAGGTTTTTATTGATACTTCAGATTTGTGGTAAAACTTTGCAATGTTTCTGTGGTTGATGAAGGGAAATGGAAATTTCCAGAAAAACAAATGACTGATGGTGGAATTAATCTTGCCTAATTATGTCTTTTGCCTATTCTAAATCTTCTACATTCCTTCTATATTCAAAAGAAAGAAATATGTACTTGCAGAGAAATACTCAGTTCAAATGAAAAAAAATGTTAACACAGAAAGGATGTATAAACTGGAAGGGGAAAAGAATTTTCATTAAATATAGAAAATTTTGATGACTATCTTAGTTGCATGACCAAATTTTGAAATTAAACATCTGAAATTATGTAAAATGAATCCCGTCAAAGGTTAGTTCTCATCTAGATCCCTCAGTAATTAAGGAAGAAAGATTTACCTTCAAATGTTGGTTGTTTCTACCCAAAATAGCCATATAAGACGAGGAATTGCCTCCTGGAGATTTATGACTTTTGACTATACGTTTATTTATACAACTTGTTTACATTAGGAACGTAACTTCTTTGCATGCTTAAGACAAGAGGATCACTTAGACATAATCTGCCTTGGTTTTGGCAGCTAAATATCAGTAAGCAGAATCACTCTACAGGGTTCAACAAAAGAAAACACAAAACTGTTTACAGCACAAACTACATACAGACTGAGAAAGTGACTTTCCATATTATAAATGTCACTTTTTTTAGATTTTATTGTTCAGGTATTTTTCTTTCATAGGCAAATAATTTAATTATTGACAATAATTCAGATTGTTTTCTGGTTACATGAACAAAAATGTGCAGATAAGGAAATGATGCCTAAGTAAACACAACAGTATTTATGTATTTTCTTAGAAATGTGCAACAACCATATCCCTTTTAAGCAGGAAAAATAGATTGTGACCAAAGACATCAGAATTAATAACAGGGAAACTCATACATGCATTCAAGATTTCACACAATGTTATATGTTTCTTTCAAGTAGTCAAAAGGAAATACAACTATCTTTAAAACTTTTTCCAAAGAAGTCTACTGCAATGTATGAAATGTGTAAGTTCCTGATATTCTAGCAGTAGTTATAATTCACAGTTTAAATTGAATTTACAAATGTATTACATTCATTACGTATTCATTGATTACCTATAAAGGGAAATATAGACTCTCACTATATTTGAAAGGTGTTGTATTTTCATACAGAAATGACTTCTCTAGTGGTCTGTATTTGTGTGATAATTTACTGCTATGCAGTTAAAAAAATCGTTCTAAAGGAACATTCCACTTTCTCCAAACCCTATAGGATTATCTTACACTTATACTTCATGAACCAGACCACATTTTTTCTTTCTATAATTCGATACATATCTACTAACCTCAGTAGAACTGAAGACTAATACACAATTAACATGTCAAATAAATTTGATTTCTGTTGCACCATGAAAATACATGTGTTACATGCAAGTTGGGATAGACAGAGGTCTTATGCTTCAGACTTTTCATGTCAGCTGGTGCTGACATTTTGTGAAGGCACCATTTGTACCTGATTCTGTAATTCTTCTGTTATTAGAAATGTACGGTCTTTCCAAGAGCTCCATAGGTATTTCAATGTAAGTCATATTAAAGCAAAAATTCTATCATGTTTTTAATAATGTAACATGTGGACAAAATCTGGGATAGATAGAGGTCTTATGCTTCAGACTTTCCATAGCTGGTGCTGACATTTTGTGAAGGCACCATTTGTACCTCATTCTGTAATTCTTCTGTTATTAGAAATGTACGGTCTTTCCAAGAGCTCCATAGGTATTTCAATGTAAGTCATATTAAAGCAAAAATTCTATCATGTTTTTAATAATGTAACATGTGGACAAAATCATTGAAGCTAACTTTGAGAATTTTTTTATTTACCTTTTAACAAAAGGTATCTAAGACTGATACGTGTGTGTGTGTAATCTTGCAAAAGCCTTAACTTCTCAAATTATGATTCACAAAAACACTGTTTATACATTCATGAATAACAGAAACAGTCTATCTTGTCAAGAGCTACTATCAGGTACAGCTTTTGAATTCAAAATTATTATCCATTGTGAATGCCTGTAAAACATTATCAGCTCACCACATGAAGGCATTTGTTTCTGAGGGATGAGCATAGCCATTGAAATAGCTCCTTTATGATTCATTTATATTGAAATGTGCCCATTTCTTATTGGGTTATGATACGTAAAGGACATGTTTTTCCTATATCTCTTCCCATGAATATTCTCATGTTTCTTGTAGATACCATTAGAAATTTCAAAAGATGATTAATAGAAAGACTTATAATTTTTGTCTGCTAAGAAATTGTTTTTTTTTTAAATATCTTTAATAGCATGGTCAGATTACAGTCACTGATCTTGGAGAAGTGTATTTCTGTTATGTCTAAATTATAATTAGATCTACCTATTGCTAGAAAATGTACAGTCTTTACCTTGCTAACATTTATCTAGTAGTATTAACATTGGTGTTGATGCTTTATGAGCATGTTTCAGAGTGAAACAATATGTTTAGAAGCAGCCCTGCTTCTTCAGGCTAGGATTTACTAGTTCATTATCCGTGATGATCTCAATTACACCAATAGCACAAAGGAAGGATGATAGAAAGAGGGATCTAGAAGCTAAAACATGAATCACAGAGGATTTTCTATAAAGCAATATCCATTTATGTTCTATATGACAAGTGAATAATGGTACAGCTTATGTAGTGCAAAGGAAATGTACTTAAAGGATCTTTTTAATAAGCAGACAGCTATTTTTCATTAACATTATCTTCTTAATTATCTTCTCAAACAAGAAGATATAATGAGAAAACCATGGCTAACAACTGAAATGCAATGTATCATATCAACATAACTACAATACTTCAGTATTCAAAGTAAATGCAATGAGCCACCAATTTTAGTCATGTCTGTTATCTTTTGCTGAACACAAAGAAGGTTTTGAATAAATAAGATTAGAGATTTCCTCTTCACAGAATCACAAAATCACAGAATCACAGAATGCTAGGGGTTGAAAGGAACCTGTTAGATATTTATAAGCATTGATAAGATCCCCTCTCTGTCTTCTCTTTTCCAGGCTAAAAAGACCAAATTCTCTCACCCTTTCCTCATAAAAGAGGTGCCCCATCCCCCTGATCTTCTTCATAACCCTCTGCTAGACTGTCTCCAGTAGTTCCCTGTCTTTCTTGAACTGGAGAACCCAGAACCGGATACAGTATCCCAGATGCAGCCTCATCAAGGCACAGTAGAGAGGGAGGATGACCGCCCTCGACATACTGGCAACTCTCTTCTTAATGTACCCCAGGATACTATTGGCCTTCCTGCCCACGAGTGCACATTGCTGGCTCATGGTTAACTTGCTGTCCACCGGCACTCCCAGGTCCTTCTCTGCAGAACTGCTTTCCAGCAGGTCAATCCCCAGCTTGTACTGGTGCCTGAGGTTATTCCTTCTCAGGTGCAGGACTCTACACTTGCCTTTGTTGAACTTCATTAGGTTCATCTCCACCCAACTCTCCAGTCTGTTCACGTTTCACTCTATGGTGTCACAGCCTTCTGGTGCATCAGCCACTCATCCCATTTTTGTGAGATCAGCAAATATGGTGAAGGTACACTCTGTCCCCACTCCCAGATTGTTGATGAATATGTTGAACAGGACTGGGCCCAGTACTGGGCAACACCGCTAGTCACAGGCCTCCAACTAGACTCTGTGTCCTTGATTATAACCCTAATTCATTATACTGTATGACCATTACACTATTTAGAGAGACAGAGGAATATGGTGCAGAAAAAAAGAAGAGAGACAAAAATGAATATCTGGAGACTAGACTGCACCAAACTTGGGACTATTTGTAGAGAAGTGATGTCTGTTTAGCAAATACCACTCAGAATATTTATTGAGGCACATGTATGGTGTAAAAAGGATACTAAAAGAACTTTCAAATTAAAATAATATTTTCAGGCATAAACTATTTGTAAAACAGTATTTCAAATAAAATAAATTTGAAAAGTATTTCTTTCTGATTCTGTAACATAACCCAAATTCTGAAACCACGAAATCATTAAAAAATGTTTTGCTTTAAACCTAGCATTTAACTATGAGCAGAAATAAGGCAGTTTCATGTTACCTCTACCAAACAAATTTGTCAAGTGGTAAGAAGGAGTTGTTGTCTACTTACCAGCAACAGTTATGGATCATCAGCTGAGCAAACACAGCAGGGCTCAGGGAGCTCTGGTGCAGACCACAGCTGTTGTTCCCCATCCTGGTCCCAGGCAGTGATGAGCTGCTCTCCTAGGGCCAGTCTATAAGATTTTGTTTTATTCCATGTCAAGCTGAGTGGTCACTCTTATCCCACCCCCTCACTCCCCCCTCCCGTGTACCGGCGGCGCTGAGAGTGGGACGGGGGAAAGCTTGCAGAGGCTGGAGGGGTCACCCCGAACGTTCCTGCCTGCAGCGCGGTTTTTTGCCAGCACTGCTTTATTTTTCTCTCGGCAGCGAGGTCTTTGTCCAGACCTCTGTCGAGTGATTAGCAGACTGTCAGCGTCTTTTGTCAGGCAGATTGCTCTGGGAAGGGGCAGCTGAAAGTTTTCTTTCCCCCTGCTCTCGGCTCCCGGGATCAGGGAGGGGGTTTTTCTCCTCAGGGCTTTGGATTTATTTTTGCTTGCTGTCCTGGAACCTGCCTGTGTCAGTCCACAGGTGGTGAGATCCTGTATCTCTATTAGCTAGCTCTATTTCTCTCTTCTTTTAATAACTTATTAACAATAACATTGTTAGTAACTCCATAAGTTTCATTCATATAATTAAATAGTTCTTATCTCAACTTTTTATGAGCCTCCCTTGTTTTTTCCAATGATCCTTCCTCACTGGGAGTGGAGGGGGAGGGGTGGAGTGGTTAAGCAACTGGTGGTGTTTAATGTCCTGACAGGGCTAAATCATGATTTTCCTTAACCTCCCTGTTTGAAGAACTCTAACCTTTTTTTGTCACAGGGTAGGACAGGGAACCCTGAGATCCCTAAGGCCACTGGCCCTCACTGCAAAACCCACCGTCTTGAGACTGAAGGAGATCATTTCCATAGGTTGGGAGACCCCAGAGACACAGGCAGGAATTCACAACAACAGGGAAGAGGGGTTGGTGGTAGACACTTTTCTTGTGTAACATATTTAAGGTATTATTAATGAGACATTTCTGTTCTAATTTGAACTATATTAGTATAATTGTAATTGGATTAATGTTATTTTGATTAAATTATTGAGATTTTTAATTAACAATAAATGTTTGACTCCATACATATATTATGCTCCCTTATGTCCATAACAAGATTTTAAATTAAACACTGTTTGTCCTTTTGCTTTGGTGGCGGGGGGGAGGCAGGGGGAAGGAGAGGAGTTCAAATATATAGCAGGTAATTATTATTTATGAATGAAGTCATGTGAGTAGCTACATATTACCTATAATAGGAGAATTTTTACCCCTGTGGACACTGGGACTAATGAACGAAGAATTAGAATTAACAATCTGGGCTGTGCAGATACAGTTTTGATTACAATAAAGGTTTGTTTAAGAGGGGGCATGAGCTTGTTGACTTCACACTACATAGACTTCTATGCTGGAAGCATTATCAGCATCATGTCTTAGTTACCCAAATTCACAGCTCATGTAGTTTGAATAAAAATGATCTAATGACAAAGCCTGGGTAGGGGCAATGTTCTAATTCCTTAAACACAGATATGTACCATTTAGACAGATCAAACTATTAAACAATGTCAGAAAATTCTGTGTGTGTGTGTGTGTATGCATGTGCGTGTGTGTGTATTCACCAGTGTTTCCCTGAAAAGTTTTCCTGAAAACGATGATAAAAATAATATACAATACATAGCAATGAACAATGCTGTAAGTCTACTGCAGACTGCAGTCTTGGGTTTTTCATCAACTGACTTGATGTCATTCAATCGAGGGAAACAAAGCACAGCTCTAAAGCTCCCTGCCATCCAGTGACTCTTTGAAAAAATGACATCAAGTCAGGGAGGCAAATCCAAACCTGAAATGTAATTTGTTGGTTTGGTTTCACTCTGGCCAGCAAAATACCACAAATCCACTCTCACATCTTCCCCTCCTTCCTCCTTCTACTCTAGTGCTTCTGCAGCAGAGGCATACAGCCAACTATTATTATACTAAAACTTAAGTAAGAATTCGAAGATGGTGGAATGAAAATGTAGCTTGAACCAAAATACAGTGGCAATAATTATTTTCATTGTAATATACAAGGAAGAAAGTAGCTTTTAAGATTAGCTAAGGACTTAATTTTTGGTCCTTGCATGTCATTCAGGTAATCTATACTATGGACAAGTGTGCTCTGCCCCATTGGGACCACAAATGAGTTATTATAGAATAGGTATTACAATCTGAAGTATTCTGCCTATTGCAGTGATGGCCTGAATTAATACAAGTTTAGCAAGTGTGTATTTTTATTACATTTAAAAGCATGTGGTAGAGAAAATAAATGAAAATGTTAAGTTCTTAATCCCAAAAAGCAAGAAAAAGGAAATATTGGTATGATACTGTAAAAGGTAAGAAAAGTAGAAATTCATACAGTCAAAACAATATAGCCTAATGTAATATCATGCCATGGAATTATTTTTTTCTTTAACAAGGGATTAATTTATAAATGGAAATTTTATTTCCTAGCGTTGACTGCAAGCAGGTGGCACTGCAACCACAGTCTTAGTTGAATAAAGATCTACTTTTAAGTGCTGTGTTAAATCCGCAAAGCTAATGCAGACATCTTAGACACCCTATGGTGTCTCAAGTGTCACTAGGTGTGTATGTTTACAGAACTCAATCTCACCCAAGGTACCTGTGTTTGCACATGAGCATGAAGAATAATAGCTGATAAAAGTAAATATTTTGTCCTTAAGCTTTTCAGTAGATGGGTATTCTCTGAAGAGTCAATCTCATTTTAGCCAATGTAACAGAAATGTTTGTTAACTAGCATAAGACTATTTGAGTGTGAAACTTAGGCAGTTAAAGAAGTTGCTAGTGCTGGGTAGAGGCAGAAACACAAGGTGGCATTCAAATGCTGATTGTAGACATCTAAATTTAGATATTTCTAGAGAAGGACCATAGAATGGTTGAGGTTGGAAAGGATATCTGGAGTTCAAATGGTCCAAACTCCCAGCTCAAGCAGAATCACCTAAAACAGGTTGTACAGGACCATGTCCAGGCAGCTTTTGATTTTCTCCAAAGTGGAAGACTCCACAACCTCTCTGAACGACCTGTGCCAGTGCTCAGTCACCCTCACAGTGAAAAAGTGTTTCTTGATGTTCTGAGGGAACCTCCTGTGTTTCAGTGTGTGACATTTGCCTCTAGTCCTATTACTGGGCACCACTGAAAAGAGCCTGGCTGCATATTCTTTGCACCCTCCTTTCAGGTATTTATATACATTAATGAGATCCCCCACTAAACCTTCTCTCTTCAAGGGGGAAGAGTTCTCTCAGCCTCTCATCATATGTGAAATGCTCCAGTCCCTCCAGGACTTTGTGACCCTTCACTGGACTCCCTCCAGCATGTCTGTTCGGCTGGGGAGCTCAGACCTGGACAGAGTACTCTGGTGGTCTAGCCCAATGTTCCTGCTCAGAGCAGCGTCAACTACAGCAGGTTGCTAGGGGCTGTGCTAAGACAGACGTAGTCCAAGCATGAAGACTCCACAGACTCTCTGGACAACATATTGTAGTGTTCTACAACCACTATAATAGAAACATTTTTTCCTGCTTAAATAGAATTTCCTGTGTTTCCATGTATTCCCTTGTCCTTTCACTAAGAAGTCTGTCTTCACTTTCTTTACTCTCTCCTATCATGTATTTTTTTAATACATATATAAAAATAATATATGTGTGTATATATACTAGCATATACTATTTTTGTAGATTTACATATATGAAATAAAAGTTATAAATTATAATCTGCATTATTTATTAAATATAAGATGTGGGACATGTACGGGTTTGTGAAAGGTAAGAATACCATTTCATTTAGGTTATCTGGTCAGATAACCTTTTAACTGTGAAGGGGACAAAAACTAAAGGAGGAAGTGATAAAAAAGAACACACAGAGACACAAGCCTGGTAGACACGTTTTAAAAGAGACGATGGAAATAACTAAAATTTGTGAAGGAATGTTTAGGAGAAGGTGTTGTGGGAGAAACAAAGTACGGGTAAGACAGGAAAGAATATAAAAAAGGACAGTCATGTTTACAGGACCAGTCAGTATGCTTGTCTGGCTGAGCCCTGCACCTGATCACAGAAGTCTGTTCTGTCTTCTTATTAAATCTTTTCTTAACTCTCTCTCTCTGTAATTGCATGTGCATGTGTGCTGCAAGGACTAAGTGCCAGCTGCTAGGGGGAGTAGCTTGTGGCACCTACTGGAGCCAGCGGGGTCTCAGTGGCAGCTACTGGAAAGATTGGTGCCTTTAACCTCCAGCCACTGGCATGGGAAAGGTGTATGTCACAAAAAACAGCTGTTGGGGGGACCAGAGTGAGTAACGCAAGTAAGGGGCTCAGCACTGGCCACTGGAGCAGTATTGCGGGTCACAGCCTGTGTACCTGGTGCCAGCTGCTGAGGGCAAGTGTCTATATCCTCCCCAAGCCAGGTGTGCATGGAGGGGTGTGCATTTACCGCCAAACTTCAATCTGGATGTGCTGACGAGCGAAGCGTCCTTGAGTCCAGGCTGGGGTATTAGGTGTGCAGAGAGTCCATGCTGATATCTGGGGAGGACACACGTGTGTTGGGTGCCTATGGTACAAGTGTGTAAGTGCTGCATGTCAGCAGTGAGCACCCAGTTGGACCAGCTGTGAATCAAGGACCTGTGAGGTGCATAAGAGGGGTTGGGACCCAGGCAGGGATGCAGGGCAGCAGAGTAGAAGTGCTGGTACCTAGGGGATCTATAAATGTGCCTGTGCTTGTGAACCAGGAGAGCATGGTGTTTGTGCTGCACTAGTGACCTCCTGCCTCTGCCAACACAAGAGAAGGAGGGGACGTGGCTGTCTGGGCTTGCGTCTGATGTGAGTCCTGTACGTGGGGGCCGTTGGAG
>NW_010254490.1:80062-91580 GCF_000690775.1 Eurypyga helias
AGCAGTCTGCATGACTGACTGTGTGTGTCCTCTGTGTGTGTGTTCATGTGTCTGGGAGAGCTGCTCAGATTCACTAGTGGTTGAACCATCCCTCAGCCTGGGCAGAGACCCTGGGTTCCCAAGCACTGGACTGTTCTGCAGCAGTTGGGCAGGAGATATTCTCAGTCCCAGAGCTGTTTGAGGTAGTGATCCCTTCATAAAATACAGTTTTGTTGTCTGCACATAGGTGCATAGTGCCACTTGATGTTCCCTGAGGGGGCCTACATGACTTACAGCTGGCGCTACTGAAGGACACATCTTCTGAAGATTCCTTTATTCCTTTATTACTTTAGAGGCTTCACATGCTCTAAGAAATCTCAGCGTATCCAAATGCCTGCATAGGTCTAACAGAGAAAACAGATACTATGGGAAAACACTTCTGGAATGACAGCTGGAAATAAGCTGGGATGACCTAGGAATCTTAAATGGTATCTAGTATTTATGAGTGGACCACACAAGTCTGTGGGACCCCTGGGTGTCTCTCCAGATCATTCTTCTCATACACCCTTGGAGTCTTTGCACAGCCCTGAAGTGTCTTTCCCTGTGATGCGAGTCTTTCCATGAGTGACCCCAGACCCTGCAGAGGTCAAGTTGAAGCATAAAATAGCCAGTTCTTGACTGGCCACCTCAGAGTCATTCAACACCTAATAACTGGGTGTCACCAACTCTGGTGCTCACAGTCTGCCTGTCTGTCAGGTTCTCATGACTTTGCAATTTTTTGAGTGATTGACCAGTTGTTTAAACTCAAGGTAGTATTCTTGTAACTAGAACTACCCTATTCTATATGGTTAACTAATATCTATATGCTAACAGTGTTGGCAGCCAGGCCTAAACCATGCTAATTGAAACTGCCCTAAATGTCTTGTAGAAACTTAGATAACTAGTACATATGGACCTAGTTCACATGGAACTTAGATACCTAATTTCCATTAATTTACATGCACGATTACCTAAGATTAGGTGCCTGTAATCAGGAGCTGAACTCAACATTCATAGGTGGCATTTGCCATGTAAGGAATAGGCCTTTTAAATCAGAGGCCTGCCAATATATCTAACCCCTTCTGTGCTCAGTTACAGGGTGGGCCCTACCTTTAGGTTACATAATGGAAGGGAACAGTCCAGCACATCAGGGTCCTAACTCATGTAGGAAGGATAATTCCATACACAGTACCACCAGCCACATGACATAGGGAGGTTGCAGCTGAGGGTGGCACAAGAAGTCATAAGGCTTTGCATGGGACCAGGACTACAGAAGAACAATAAGGGAAGGACAGTATGATCCATATTTTTGAGATGTTTGCTTATGTGTTGTCATTTAGAAATATTCCAGTGTATCAACTGCATATTATTTAAAATCTCTGACCAACTCAATACTAAATTACTGTATAACTTCTGTGTTTGGCCTTTGTATAGGGGCAAAACCTACCCTATACTTTTAAAGAATTATTAAAGGTTGATGGCACAATGGGAGTTAATTTCACATCAGGGCTCTTGGTGAAGACTTTAATATCAGCTGAAGAAGGATTTTTACATTGTGAAAATGACCCTTGACACTGCAATATTACCCACACTGTTTTATTATCAGAAACAAACCAAGCTGCCTCTGGCAACAGAGCAATCAATTACTGCTTTCTTACTCTGGACTGAGCTGGGTTCTGCAATTTATTCTTTCTTTGTTGTTGTTGTTGTCTTTGAACAGAGAATTATATTCACCAAGCTGATGTAGGATGTGCTTTGCTTCTTTCAAAGACGGATAATTTATCAACTCAGTAGTCTTTACCCATAAACTATCCATATATTCTTATACATTTTAAATGTGCGCATGTGTGAAGACATCTTACAAAATATATCATCATAAATAAGCACAGTACATGAAGACCAAACCTGCTTAGCTTTTTAATTTAATCTTAAAAGCATATGCTTCTTTACAATTGATTTTGTGGTAGAGAAAGAAAGGCTTTTTTCCTTAAAGGCATGCATATTTCTTATGCTTTTCTGTATAGTCATAACCCACTTCAAATACACCTCTCAGATAAATTTTATTATTTATTTTCCCCATTTGTTCGATAATATCTTTATACTAAGTTCAGAAGTAGTAACTTCCATAAAAAGGAAATTTCCTTAGATTTATTTGTATACAAACATGGTGAGTTGAGAACATGAATCCAACATAAATAAAATGTGTATACAGTAAATATACATAGATGGTAACAAGATTATTCCCTGCAAGAATGGAAAAAAAAAAAGAGAAGAGAGGAACTGATTCAGCATTGTCTCCCTGGTTAAGAATACCCCACCAAATCACATGCACTACTTACCAACTGCAGGTCCTCCCCTCTCTACAGCAGACCCCTGCCTTTTAATTTGCTACTCACCACATTTTCTTCCTGCAACTAAGCATCATGTGTAATGTAATATCTCTTCATATATAGTTGGGTTAAATAAGTCAGCTTTCTAAAGAACTCTATGTTTGTGTGTTTTCTGCTAGAGTCTTCCCACAAGTGGTACTGAATAATCATAAACTCAAGTACAGCTACTTCATGTTTTACATGGTGTTCGCATAGCACAATTGCATGTTCTCTCTGTGTGGGTATATCTTAGATAAGCAAAACACAGGACAGAGTTTAGATTATCCAAACAAAAATGCTGCTTCAGGAAGTTATATACAACTCCTATATATGTATTTCACTATGGCCTGGATATAAGCTAGTTCTTCTAGAAAAGCATTTTATCACAGTAGGTTTATAGAAGATAAAGGACAGAGTGTAAAGTCGATATTTGATCTTCAAAGGCCAAATAGTTGAACACTGAATGAAAGTAAATGGCTCAGTCTTCACAGACTAGTTAAGAATTGTGGAAACTACAGCACACGTTTTACACATTCCTATATAATACTAAAACAATTGAAATAAGTCTTTCACAAATATTCACTGGACTCCTGTCTGCATTGAATAAAGCAGAGGACTGCATCTCTTCATAAGTAACAATGAAAAGCTGAGAACACAGAGGTGGTTCCTCAACATCATTTCAATTTATGAATATCTGGTAATATCTCCACTTGCATGAAATCAGTATATGGGCCAAATGCTTTTTTAGTTTTAAGGTTGTTCCAGTGTTAAAACAAATCCTATTTTCCCATTCCAAATCACATCTTATTCTCATCTACTTTAAAAAAATTCATACATATATTGTACTTGTATCATCAGGCATATGTAATTATTTATCTATGTTTTGTGGGTAACATTAATTTCATTAGGCTTAATGAGGAAACCTGAAAGTTTTTTTTGTTGCCAATGTAAAAATTCACACACTTAAAATTCTACATTTTAGTTTCAATATTATTATTATTAGACTAATAGATCAAACACATATATACTTCAAAAGACTTAGTTTATGTTCTTTCTTTCTCATCCTCTAAAACTTGCAGATCATTATAGAATAAGTCTGGTTTTGTCCAAGTTTAAACTAATGTCTACTCACTGAAGATAAGCCTGTCTAAAAATATACAGAAAAGCAAATTTTCATAGCTGGCCCCAGAATGTTTTTCTGTGTTTATATCAAATAGTTTAAATAAGAAATAGAATACATTCCAGTTGGCTTATGAAGAGTGATAATACTGACTGACCACTAAACAGACTTTCTTTAAAATAACTTGTAAACAACAAATATGATTGCTAAAATAATTTGGCAAGTGATATTTTTTTTTTAATTATTGCTTTTAGTAGTCCAAATTGCTTCATTTCCTCACAGAACAAAAGGTAGCAGTAGTATAACTTCCTAATTCTCTTCCCTTGTAACCCAGTAAACACCCTGAAATACTGTCATTTGCCTGCCTTGTTCTGGTGAGGATAGTGGCAATTGCTGCACTTTGGCACTGTTGGAAGTATATAATCTTAAAATTGGTGGCAGTGGAGATTAAATTCTGACTGGGTATTTTGGGTTTACAAAAATAATGAAATTAACTAGTTAGGGTTTATAATTCAGCTAAAAGTAATTTTGAAAACCTGCTTGAAAGTATTCTGGAATCATTTAATTAAATATCACTAAGTAAAGAATTGGAGTACACTTAGAGATTGAGTATGAATTTTGTTTGCATAGAAAAGGAGTAATTCTTTGCCCAGAGAATTAAGAGAAAGGAAATATCTCTTTTGTTGTACTTTCTTGTCATTGGAGTTGTGTAGCATGCAAAATCACTGCTGTCTACCTAGATATTAATTTAGAAATCAGCATGAAATTCATATGAAATACAAACAAAGGTTTTCCAAATATTGGTGACAAATGTCTGCATAGGTCTTTTCAAGATGACAGAGCTGCTGGAAATGCTAATCAATGCACACTGAAAAATAACTGGCATCTAAATCCATATTTTAAATCAAATAAAAAAGTTTTCATAAAATTCCCAGCCAAAGATAAGTAATTAGTTTCCATGAAAAAATACACCACTAATTTATTTCTTAATGGAGGTATTGCTGTAGCTAAAATGTCATGACTGTACTGGTTGCTTTAGTTAATCTGACATTGAGTCCAAGGCTTACAAAGTCAACATAAGAGTTAGGACATTATGCTTACTTAGCCACATTGTTTGAATAACCTTCTTCAGAAGAAGCTAAGCAAGTCAAGATTTATTGGACAATTTCAACAAAACATACAGAAATATCTTTAAGTACTGCTTGCAAGTTTAAATGTCAAGAGCAGAAACAAACACTTCCACAGACACTACATTTGCCTGAGGAAAATTTTAAATAATTCCTTCATAGCATTTTGATATAAATGATGCCCTTGTGTGCTGTCAAACAATATTGATGATGTGGGTTTTTTTGGTAACCTATGCAAAACTATCTTTTGGCTTCTATATTGCTGAACTTTTTTTTTCTTTCAGTCAATGACTAGGGTATTTTATACATTATTTTTGTGTATATGAGTTATTGTACTTCATACTGAAACACTGTGTCATTAAAATAGTATAAAGAGATGGGTTGTCCTTGATTTTCTTGCTGCAAAGTTGGGCTATTGGAAAATCATAGTATCATAGAATGGTTTGTGTTGGAAGGGACCTTAAAGATCATCAAGTTCCAACCCACCTGCCATGGGCAGGGACACCTTGCACTAGACCAGGTTGCTCAAAGCCTCATCCAGCCTGGCCTTGAAGACATCCAGGGATGGGGCATCCACAACATCTCTGGGCAACCTGTTCCAGTGCCTCACCACCCTCTCCATGAAGAATTTCTTCCTGATATCTAATCTAAACCTCTCCACTTTCAATTAAAACCATTATCCCTACACTACGGGCCCGTGTAAAAAGTCCCCTCCCAGCTTCCTTAAAGGCCCCCTTTGGGTACTGGAAGGCTGCAATAAGGTCTTCCTGCAGCCTTCTCTTCTTCTGGCTGAACAAGCCCAATTCTCCCAGCTTATCTTCATAGGAGAGGTTCTCCAGCCCTTTGATCACCTTTGTGGTCCTCCTTTGGACTTGCTTCAACTGGTCTGTATCCTTCTGATGTGGGTTCCACAGCTGGACGCAGTACTCCAGGTCGGGTCTCATAAGAGCAGAGTAGAGGGAGAGAATCCCCTCCCTTGACCTGCTGGCCACACTTCTCTGGATACAGCCCAGGATACAGTTGGCTTTCTGGGCTGCCCGCACACACTGCCGGCTCATGTTCCGTTTTTGTCTACCAGTACCCCCAAGTCCTTCTCCTCAGGGCTGCTTTCTATCCATTCTCCACCCAGCCTGTACTTGTGCTTGGGATTGCCCCAACCGAGGTGCAGGACCTTGCACTTGGCCTTGTTGAACTCCATGAGGTTGGCACTGGCCCCCCTCTCCAGCCTGTCAGGGTCCCTCTAGATGGCATCCCTTCCCTCCAGCGTGTCGACCGCGCCACACAGCTTGGTGTTGTCGGCAAACTTGCTGAGGGTGCACTCAGTGACATCATCCATGTCACTAATGAAGATGTTAAACAGTACAGATCCCAACACTGACTCCTGAGGAAAATGAGAAAAGCTGTTTCTAAACTCTTTTCCACTTTAAAATAAAAGGAATTATTGTAGTCTAACATTCTTTATATTATAGATTTTGTTTGCTTGTGTTTTTTTGTGAATTAAAATATATTTAAAGACTGTAAGACAAATGGATGAAAATAATGCAATTAGTATACATGAGCTAAAGCAAGGTACAGAGAATTTTCATTACAGCTTTTGCTTAATAAGTTGGCTCCTTGTAAAGTATGAAGAACAAAAAGAATTTTACTCCATTCAGTGGCCTTGCACAGTATATATATATGACACAAAAATACTATGACCTTGAATCAAGAATAAAAAATTCCAGAAGATATCAAGGAAAGCTGTTCAAAGCCTAGACCTTAGTCAAGTAAAACATTTCAGCAGACAGAGTTAGACTGTCAGTGGAAATCTAGATAAAATACTACTAATACTAGTAATGATAAGGAATAAATTAAGAAAACATTTTTAGGTTTAATACAGGGTATCTTGTCTTCTGGGAAGGTAATACACTGATTTTTTGAAACCTCAGACAAACATGTACAGACTGAATATTTTTTTATATTTGCTGTTTCTGACACAGATGGGATAGACTGGATTTGTTTCACACAGACAGTCCAGCTGCAGACTTTTGTATGCAGAAGGCCTAGTATCAAATGCATGATCCATTTCCTGGATCTCCCAGATGTGCTTTCCCAGACGTGTTTTCTGGCCTGCCAGTTGAAGTCACACTGTATTAATTGAACACACACTGAATAGACATCAAATTCATACTGGGCAGTTAGATTCAGAAACAGTCTATGAGAAGAACTTGGAACTGTAGAATTCAAGGAACAAGATTAACGCAGGTTAAAAGACTAAGGAGAACTACTTCCAAGAGGATATTTTAAAATGCTTTAAGTCAATAAAAAGGGTTAAAAGTAGACCCACTGTCCCTGCTGATTAAGACATTTTGTTTTATGCAAAATACTAAAAAAATCACAAATGGTAAAATGACTAGCCAGGTGCCCCCTTTTCCCAAGTGATTAGTTTTTATTATTTGATATGAAACTCCAATTAATATTTACTGGATGTGAAAAAGGTAAAAGAAAAGTGGTAACCTGTTCTTGCCAGTTAACCTGTTCTCTGCTAGCTAGAATATTGAGGTATACAGTGTAAACAGGAATTCAGAGCCCTTTTTGTGGTGAAAGGATCCATTCTGAGCCTCTCATCCTATTTACGGCATATTCTAAATCCTGGCTCTTACTCCAAGGTAACCACTTAATCTTTTACTGTCTTTCGAAGGAAGTAGATTTGTGTTCATCACCCGCAGGAGCTTTCTCTTTTGCAAGTGCAATATACCACATTACAAAAGATATATCGTTTTATGTCACCTCCTCTGTCATTCACACAACACAGGTATGACAACTAAAGTGGCTGTTTATGCAGAAAAATAAACTACAGAACAATTTCAGTGATAACTTGATTTCATCTGTATGCAATGAAGAAAGCCTCACCACTGGACCAGCCAGATTTCCTCACATTAATAGAAAATACTCCATGAGCCATCTGTGATGTGATAAATGCTCCACAAAACCATCAGTTTTTGGGACAAAATTTAGGAGGTCAGTATTGAGTAAGTCTACTCATCATAGTAACCGGGTTGTTTATGTCAAACCACAACACTTTATGGCTCAGACTCTGTTGACAGTCTGACACTGTTGACCAATATACTTTAATGCAAGGTTTAAGATGACCCAGCATTAAATTATATGGATACCAAAACTCTGATGTATATATCTCTCTTACTCATTCCCATCTGTGCTATTGGTATTTAGTTAGATGGAACCTAAGAAAAAACATAAAGGATTTGAAAAGAACAATCTTAGAATTGTTATAATAAACACCCCAGATTTCAGGGAGAATTTATATTCTGAAACCATGGCTCTGTCCAAAATGCAGTTCTACTAATTATTGTGCATTATAAACTAGACACAAGACATAATATAAGGATATGGCAGGTGCAGTCTACTAAACGGTTTTGACTATAATCCATCTGAATTAAGTGTATGTGGCCAAAACACAAAGCCCATCTGTTGAATATAGCTTTCCCACAAATAAATCAAAAAAACCCCAAACAAATAAACAAAGAAAATTCTATACTTCTGTTTGGATAAGGGAAAAATTCAGCTCTATAGTAGGCCATCTGTTAGAACTTATGTAAGCTACATGAGACACTTGTGGAGGTTACTGTAAGGTTCACGGAAGACACAAAGCAGGCAGAGCAACCAAAAAGAATCAAAACTTCTGCTATCATTATGTCCTTTTCTCCCTTTGATTTCCATTATTGGCAGAGCATTTTCATCCAGCTTGCTGCATAAAGGGTAAGCATAATCTCCAGTTCTCTTTTACATCTTTAGTTTGTAGATTAGATTATTTTGTTTATAGTCCTTCAGTCTGCTCTAATCCATTCTGATTAATAAAACCTCACAGTTTATTCACAATTTATGGACTATCATTTATGAACAGTAGCCAAGCTATTTTTTTGGATAAAGCGTAAGAATTTTAGTTAATAACACTAACACTGCAGGGACAATATTAAGGTAATAAGGCCATAGTAATCCATAGGAGAACTTCCATCTTGCTATGGGCAAACCAGCCTTCTGACATTTAACTGGAACATTGTCAGAGGTGCTCCTCAGGTAGCAGATATATTCTGGAAATTTACTGCTTATAATAAAATAATACCAAGAGAATGCATGACTTAGTAGTATTTAAGATGGCCTAGCATCATATTCTTAAGGAGAATGCAAACTCAGAAATTACATTGTATTACTTCTGACCAGCTATTTTATGTAGTTCTTAGCTTGAAAAAATTTGGTATCTAATTCTAGTCTACATTCTTTTATAAATCTCAGATCTTATGACTGTTAAAGTTCTTTCAGTACCCAAACCCATTTTTGTCTTGACCTACTGTGAGTAATGATTTCCAGATTTAGTTGTAGTTACATAAGAATTCTAAAGGTTATTGTCTTGGAGAAAATCACATGAATGCCATTAAGTAACAAAAGAATTACGGAAGCAGCATATTAAATGGTACAGTCATAAGAATTAACTGTATAATCATAGTCCTTATTTCTTTGTCAAAAAAAAAGAAGTGATGGAACCAATAGAATCATATCCCTCTCTTTTCCATGATCCCACTAAAAAATTATCCTTTTTTAACTTAGTTTTTGCTGTTACAGCTAAGACCATTTAATAGGAGGTTATCACTCAATATCTGCAACTGGAAGTGCAAATACAAATGCCACCTTTCTTTACTCTTCACACCTTACTTCTCCAATCTGTCTGCATTTCACAGCCAAATTTCTTCCTCCTCTCCTTCTCTTTTGTCTCAATCAACTACTTTATACACCTAACCCTTCTCTTTTTTTCCACAACAAATCCATGTTTCCTTTTCCCATATGCTAACACCTCCATCATTAGATCTCCTAGACTTCACTTTTGACACTAACATATTTCATTCTCTTGCTCTATTTCTTTTGCTTTAAGCAGCCACAAATTTCTGTAGTAGTCTTAGTCTACATCTCAGTTTCCCAGTTTGAACAGCTTTTCATATATTGTTCTTCCTCCCTACACACAGTTTTAAGTAATTTTCTTTCCAAAGGAACCTTTCCTTTTTTCCTCTCTTCAGGTGGAAATTTTCCTTCAGTGCTGTTGTTTCTCATTTAAGCTTATATTTTCTCACTATTTATTTTTAGAGCTAGAATAATTTAAACAAAATCACAGCTGATAACGAGTGAAACTACATGGTCTCCAATGTACACATCATGTCAATAGTGTTGCTCTAAATATTTTTCTAGCATAATGTACTGGTTGTAGAACACAGGTTGTGATTTTCTCATTGATATTTATCATGTATACGTAGCAGTGAACACACTTTAGAAATAATATTAAGCTTTCATTAAATGCTAGAACTTTATTTCAAATTGGATGTCATATGTAGAAAACAAAGTTTATTATCATTATCGACCATTTTCTTAAAATGTCGTTGTTGTACATTCTGCCTTTTGTTTTCTGTTTCATTCTTTGCATAATTCATTTGTTTGAAGATTAATTGAGCTACAAACATTTTACTTTATCACATGGTTTGTTTTTTCCCTCCACAGAATACAAAATAATAAACTATTACATGCCAAAACAAAATTTTCCCTCATTTTATCACTTAATGATTTAGAAAGATTTAACTGTAAGCAAATCATTATTGGCTTGCAAGAAAGCCAATAGAATCTGAGTTTGATAAAAGTCATTTTAAATCAAAAAGTAGAACATTTAAATCAAGAAAATCCCACAAATGCTCTATGTTTTATAACATAAACATAGAATCATAAAATTAATAGAATGGTTTGGGTTAGAAGGGACCTTAAAGATCACCCAGTTCCACACACACACACTCCCTCCCGCCATGGGCAGGGACACCTTCCACTAGACCAGGTTGCTCAAAGCTTCATCCCGCCTGGTGGCTTTGAAGACATCCAGATAGGGGGCATCTGCAAGCTCTCTGCTTAACCTGGTCCAGTGCATCACCACCCCGTCTGGTAAGAATTTCTTCCTGACATCCAATCTAAATCAACCTGCTTTCAATTTAAACCCATTACCTCTTGTCTTGTCACTACAGGCCCTTGTAAAAAGTCCCCCCCCCAGCTTTCTTAGTAGGCCCCTTCAGGTACTGGAAGGCTGCAATAAGGTCTCCCCAGAGCCTTCTCTTCTCCAGGCTGAACAAGCCCAATTCTCTCAGCCTGTCCCCATAGCAGAGGTGTTCCAGCCCTCTGATTATCTCCATGACCTTCATCTGGACTTGCTCCAACAGGTCCATCATGCCCCTGCCTGGGGATGGGTGAGGACCTGACTGAGACCTTACAGGTCAGGATTAAAGGGAGGGCAAGAACAGGGGATACTATGGTGGGAGTCTGCTACAAGCACCTGACCAGGACGGGTGAGTGGATGAGGCCCTCTACAGGCAGATAGCAGCAGCCTCATGTTCACATACACTGGTCATCATGCGGGACTTTAACCACCCTGATATCTGTGAAAGGGACAACACAGCGGGGCACAAGCAAGCCAGGAGTTTCCTGGAATGCCTTGATGATAAATTCCTTCTTATGTAGTGATGGCACAAGGAGTAACGGGTTTAAATTGAAAGAGGGTAGATTTAGATTGCATGGAAGGAAGAAATTCTTCATGGTGAATTCATGATGAAACTCACTTACTGGCTAGGGAGGCTGGAATTTCTTTGTGCTGCTCTTCAAGTGTTCTCCTACTGACCTATGATTCTTCTCCATGCTCTGAGAACCTATTGCTGGCAGTGCCATCAAAGCGGAAGGAGTTGGATGGACTGAGGTTCCCATCCCCCTGCAACTTAAGTTTAAAGTTCCCTTCACCATCTTTGGCCTATGACCAAATTATATCCATTCTTTTAATGGTTTTAATGTAGAATCATAGAATCATA
>NW_010254491.1:0-9052 GCF_000690775.1 Eurypyga helias
AGGTGGAAGCTGAAAGGGCCTCTAGGAGGAAGGAAGCAGTACAGTCAGGGTGATGGTGATCTGGTTGTACCAACAGCAATCAGTTTCTTTTGACAGATGTCTTAGGAGAAGAAGTGAGCAAACCTTATGTGTTTGGTCTAGTTTAGGCTTCTTTTGCACAATTGGCGTGTGCTGTTTTGAGTAGGCCCAGGGCTGGAATAGCAGGTTTATTGCAACAGGATTGAGTTGCACTGATGGAATTACCTATTGTTTTCTCAATGACAAGTGGCTGCTCTGGCAGTTCGCTTGTATTCATCACCCTCAATATGCATTAATCATAGAATCACAGAATGGTTTGGGTTGGAAGGGACCTTAAAGACCATCCAGTTCCAACCCCCCTGCCATGGGCAGGGACCCCTTCCACTAGACCAGGTTGCTCAAAGCCTCATCCAGCCTGGCCTTGAACACTTCCAGGGATGGGGCATCCACAGCTTCTCTGGGCAACCTGTGCCAGTGCCTCACCACCCTCTCTGGGAAGCACTTCTTCCTGATATCCAATCTAAACCTCCCCACTTTCAATTTAAACCTGTTACCCCTTGTCCTGTCACTACAGGCCCTTGTAAAAAGTCCCCCCCAGCTTCCTTGTAGCCCCTTCAGGTACTGGAAGGGGCTCTAAGGTCTCCCCGGAGCCTTCTCTTCTCCAGGCTGAACTGCTTTAAGACTGTTGAAATACTAGTAAAATGTAAGCCACTCTCCCCCTTTATGTGCACGTTTGACTACTACAGGAAAAAGAGGGGTTTGGGTGTGTTGGTGTTTTTTTTTTTTTTAGAGTATTAAGTAAACAGTGAAAAACTTTGTCTCTTTGTAGTTGGATGTATGAAGTCTGAGTTCCCTGAATACTGCAAATATCATGGTTCTTCACTTTATGAATGTGACATTGTAGTTGTGGGGTGAAAATGCAGAATAATGATGGGGACCCCCTTATCCCCAGGACTTCAAGGTTGTTCTTTTCCGTGAACCTGTTCTAGTATCCTAAAGCTCTTCATCTTTCTCTCATAATCTACTTTACTGTTTCCCCCCCATCCTGGCTTCTGCTTTGGTAAAGGTAGGAGTAACATGGTCCGTGAGGCAGAAGTAAACAGAACGTAGAACAGCGTGCTCTCCCTGTAGGGGTTGCATCTTGCAGTGCTCCTAGCTCAGGCTGGCGTGAGGGGTCTTAAACTGTATTAGTGTTGCTTTGACAGGCCCTGTATTAATGTGAAGCAGAGTAAGCACCTTGGAGTGGTGTTTGTTTCCATCATCCTGAGCAAAATGAGGGTCTGGCATTACTTTTAAAGCTTCAAGACCTGACAGTGGTCCTTGACACTGGTTTTCTCTACATTCTTGTCCAAGTAGTGTGGTGTCCTGTTCGCTCTGCCTGTTGGTCTCCGTGGCAGCTGTTTTGATTTCCCGTAGATGTGACCTAGCATAGGGGGTTGTGTTGCATGTGACACTCAGTTTGGGGATCGGTATTTGGGGAGACATATTTCACGTGAGTATATTTTGTTGTGTAACCGTTGTTGTGTTTGGCTTGAGGGTTAAAAAAAAAAATATATATACACACACAGGTGTTGTGCATCGTTCAAAGTCCCTGTAAAAGTTTTAAAGTTTCTGGTTTCCTCTCTTGTGCGTTATTAATTTTACTTTTTTTCCCTCCCTCCCCAGTTTTTAAGGGGTAAAGGATCTGCAGCAATAGTTCCAGTTTAATTTCTAGCCAGGCTGTGGTGATGGCAAATTGTCATGATCAGGCAGCAGGTGGCCATGCTTATGTGTGTTTTGTAGTGGGTGGATGTTTATACTGCAAGCAATACTTTTGTGAGGCACCCATTACTGAATGGCCAATAATCTCATCAGCAGGGAGAAAGTAACCTTGCTGTGACCTGCTCTGGAGTTACCATCATAATAGCTTCTAGCTTATTGTGCTGCTAGCTCAGCCCCTCTTAAATGCAGTACTGTATTTTTACATGCAAATGCATTTGTAATTGGAGATGGTTTTTCTAAGCCTGATGTAAAGAGTTTTAACTGTTCTGTAATTCTAAGTAAGTCTTTCCCCCCCTCTTTTTTTTCTTTTTTCTCATTTACTACTGCTGTTTGTTTGTTATTCAGGGAACTGCAGTAGTTCAGGGAAACCTGGCCACCTGACTACAGTCAGCAACACCACAGGGTGAATGAGCTATGGGGTTGTGGGTATGGAGCATAGGTTGGGCCAAACATCTGTTCTTCTCCTCTGTGTTTTTCCTAGTGCAGTGAAAGTCTTATCCAGAGCACACTCTGCCTGTGATTCCATGCATCAGCTGTGTTCTTTATTTTCTTCCTCATAGTGTCCTCCAAATTCATTGTGGTAATGGCTCTTGTGTAGCCCACCACAAATCCAACAGTAGTAGAAAGAAGCAGGGGACTCAGGTACATGCAACTGCTGTTCTTCCAGTGGCTAGTGGTGGTGTCTTTCGCACTGCTGTGTAAGTCCAAGGCATTGTCATACTTTTCCTTAGCTGTATGCCATTAGGCAGGAAATACTTGGCCATTTTTATTGTTGTAGGCTGCTTGGCTGTTCTGCACAGGAAGATTTCCAAGGAAAGTAGTCAAGGACTTTCCAGTCTTTCTCCTGTTCCTTATTAGTTCTCATAACAAAGAATGTCTCTCTGGTGAAATGGCTGTAGTCGAAATGCAATGTTGTGTGAGAGAGTGTGATGGTGAAACTAGTTGGTTTTTACTAACACGGAGCTCTGCCATGAAAGCAGCTAAAAGATAAGAAATTCTGTCTTGCTAGGGTGCTATAAAACAAGAACTGTAAAGAAAAGGACGATGGTTGCCATGCCTGTGCGGCTGAGGTCTCCAGCAGCGTGATGTGCTCAGAGGAAAGCCTTACTAACTGTGCTGTGAGGAGATTTAGGAAGCCTGTGAGGAAATTGAGGAAGCCTGTGTGCCTCAGTGCAGGCTGAAGGAGTTGGGGAGCATAGCAATGTGTTTTTACCAAATCCCTTTCTCAGCATCTCTGTCTTCAAGGCATAAAACCTGGCAGAACTGAGCACAGAGTACCAGTTCACCGTGATGTGCAGGCAACCTTCTTACTATAAATCTAACATACTTCGAGGGCTGCATATGAAAATCTTCCACCCTTTACCCCCAATGCACTTACTGAGTGTGTCTGGTGGGGATTGCTGAGCTTTCGTCAAGAAATGGAGGAAAAGGAGTTTGGAGCATCACTGGTCTCCGCTGTAGCATTTCATCTGCCTGTGGCAGAACCTTGTGCAGTCACTTAAATGTAAGGTCTTCACTCAAGATGCCCACAATGCAAGTTTACCTCTCTCTTAGGTGCAGGAAGAGGCTGTGTAGTTCCCACCAATCATCATCTGTGAGCAAGCAGAAATTACATTGGGGTAAGGGCAGAAGAGGACAGATCACTTAAGTTCGGTTCCCAGGTCTTTTGGACTTCCTTACTTCCCCCAACCTTGGTCCAAATTAGACACAAATGGATTGGTGTGTTCTGCAGGCATGGTCTTTCCACTCAGATGCCTGGAGGCAGACATGGCAGACAAAGGATAATGCCTTTCCCTCTCCCCCCTTCCTGTCCGCTGTAGGAAGATACCTAGCAATCTATTAGCTTGGGTATTTATTTCCTTACAGACCTGATAGGAGAGGCCTCAAACCAACTTCTGGGTGAATTCATGCGATCTCATGGGAAAACTAAAGATTGTAGCAGTTAGCATTCTTTCCCATAAGAATGGATCCATAAAGAACTGAAGGACTGTAGTAGTTAGTATTCTTCCTATGGGCTGCGCCCTGGACCCTAGCCAGGCCCTGGCACATCTGGCAGGAATGGATACACGAACTGTCAACACACCAGATAATTCCGGGTTCGTAGTCAGGTAGATTGTTTGTTAGGCTGTGTAAAAGCAGGATCCTCTCGAGCGAAGATGGAGCCTCACCTTTGGGTGGATGCACCGCATAGGACTTCCCAATTGCCTTGACGGTTTTCCAATCCTTCGCTGTGACGGGACTCCCCAGCTGATGCACAGATCCGGGTGATGGTAAAGTATTAGGGCAATTGGTGATATATATGAACCTTAATCACTATAGCCAACTTCATGTTATGTGTGAACCTGATCATTACTACATAATGATCACGTTCATTACCTTGCTTATTCTTTCTGCTGCTTTAAACTAGAGTAAAATAAGCTTATCTTTTTAAGTTGGTGTCTGTTTCCTTTCTGTTGACCCCATCAGTTGGCAAAAAAAGAGCAAGTGCTGTTTTTTAATGACTTCACCTTAGAAATGAAAGATTGAGAGAGGTGAATTTTGCACAGAAATCCCTGAGAAATCTGTGGAGTGTGCTTGTGGAGGGGACGTAACTGGTACTAATGCAATGTATCTCTCCGGTCTCTCTGTACTGCCTTGCTCACTCAATGAATCTGCTTCTCCTTTTGAAATAATAGGTTTGCTGCTGGCTTTGGAAACAAAGACTGAAGTTTCTGGTGTCAGAATTTCTAGGCTCAGTTCACAGGAATGTTGTAATAAGGCTGTCAGGTACTCCTGCAATGCAATATTGACTGATGTGCATCTAGATTTGGCTGGTGACTTTCTCCACCTTGGCCTTTTAGTTACCTGCTACTGTTAAGATCTCCTTTTCAGGTGCTCAGATAGGATGAAAGAATGAAAGTAACTGAGTGCAACACCTGTCATCTTTGAGATGTTTTATATGTCTTCATGTTTTGTTTTTTTTTTTTTCCCACCCCAGGTTTGGAAGGCGTTTTGAATCCCCTCTTTTGTGGCAAAGCATTATCATGATCATTACTATGTTACTGATGCTGAAACTGTGCACTGAAGTACGTGTGTCCAACGAGCTAAACATAAAACGCCGCTCTTTTGCAGGTTAGTGAAAGGAACTGGCTTTTGCTGGATGAATCCTTCTGAAAGCATGGTGTACTGTATTTCAGACAAAAGTTCTGCCTGAATTGCCATTCAGTCTCCCTTCCTGATAATTCACTGTAACGCTTCCCGAACTTCTTTTTTGAAACTACTCTTTTCCAGATAAGTATGTAAAGCTGTAGCTTTCATTCTGATGGGTGTTTGTTCAGTCCGGAAGTCAGAGTTTTCCTTAGTATTTCGTACCACCCTCTGAATATAGACCTGGCTGTTGTGCTAGCCTGGATTTTTTAATATCTTAGCCAGAATAAGAATTTACTTCCTTCAGCTGTACTTTCTACCAAGTTCTTAGGTGTGATCATACCTTATTATCTGAAATTTTACTTTGCAACTGCCAACACTTGCTTTCATACATAATTTTTTTTACACTTCCTGTGTTATTGGCTGTCAAAATAGGAGCTGCTGTCATATCAGAGTTGCAAAACTCTTTCTGTATGCAGTTTCCCGGGGCTTTAGTGTGGGATTAGTTGGGCTCTATGGCAATTTGCACATATTTTGGTTATTTGTTAATTTTTAGGCATTGATAATTTCAGTCAGGGCCAGAGTATTATTCTTTATTTAATGGAATGTTCAAGCTTTGTGGAAAGTCCCCATTTTTTTTTTCCAGATAAGAAATGTGAGAGGGGTGGGTTTTGTGTTTCTCTGTTGACTTTGACCTGCAACATTTTATGTTACAGCTTATTACCAACAAGGATAGAATTAATGCCGTCAGCTTTTTGTCAGTTGTTTTGCCAATATGGATGTATAATTTATGCTCTCCATCTGTTCACTTCCCTCACTCCCTAATAATTGAGGGTCTGATCGAGTTCTAGATATCCACAGCCATGGTTAGATGGCTGCACAGCAGGGTGTTTATCTAAGGAACCTACTTCCATCCCCGCTCATTGCGGAGTGTAGTGTGAAACCATTCAGGTAAGTGAATTCATGTGGAGCGGTATCCTGGCTCCAGATACAAGCTACTGTGTTCACAAGGGTTGTTAGACTGGCAGGAAGAGATGACTTAAAAACTGCTTTCAGCCAGATTTAGCAGCAGTTAAAATCCAGGAAGCATTTGGGAGGGGCATGTGTGCTTTCTCCCTCCTTTGCTCTCTATGCTGGCATTGGTGAAGTGGCAGAAAGGTTTCTCTGCCCTTTCTGAGGGGAAGTTATCCTCGTGCACACTTACACACACACTTGTGCGCTCTCTCACACACTCTTGCCCTCTTTAAACAGCTCTCCCTGAAAAGACATACGGTCTCCTAAAGGATAATCAGTCTTTCCCTTACTGGGTAATGGAAACTCCACAAGGTTGCATTGTTTTATTTGATACGTTTTCCTGAAACTCAGCTTGTCGCATGTTTAATTAGTTAGAGACACTGATTTTTACCTGCTTGTGGACCTCAATTATTTGTTTGCATTGAAAGACTTGCATCCTCCCACAAACTTTGAGAACAGCTAAAATCTTTTTCTTACCTGTGATTGATTTTCAGTGAGGCCAGCTATAATGTGATGGCTCAGAATGAACATCCTACAAAGTTCGTGTCAAACAAGACAGATGGATAGGTTTTTATTTCAAGTGCAATATCCTTGTTTCTAATCCTACTCCTAATCTTATCTTTGAAGTTTTAGAGTGCTCTAGGCAAACAGATAAATCTCTGTGCTTACTTCTTTTCCTCATACCTTACTAGGACAGTGAGAAGCTAGGTTTGAAGTCAGTGTTTTTGATCAACCTTGCAGATTCCTGAGGTGAAGGTGCAAAATTTCTGTATGCTAATATAATTAGTTATTTCTTGTATGGCTGGCCTTCAATTTAAGCATTGTTCTTCGTTAATTTCTATCCTCCCTCTGAATGTTTCTGCAAAAGAATCCAAAATATTTAGAAAGCAGATTGAATACAGTATTTCAGTGGAAGAGGGTTTGCTGTTTTCTTGTACTGGTATTAGATGCAGTATTTCCCCCCTAGTCACATTAGTATATGTTTACCAGTGTGTTTTGAATTATGTGGGAGGTTTTTTGTTTTCTTTTTTATTATTCTCACACATAAGGTTCCTTAAGATATAACTAGTTCAGAATGAATCTACTTAAAATTTCTTGAAGCATTAAGGAGCAGCTTTTCCTAATTCTGACAAGCTTGTTCTGTGTTCTCTAGCCTGTTGTGTGGTGTTACTGGGTCTGTCATGGTTGATGCCCAGCTGGCAGCTAAGCACCAGGCAGCTGCTCACTCCTGCCACGGTGGGATGGGGATGAGAAAATACCAGGAAAGGCTCGTGGGTCAAGGCAAGGACAGAGAGGGATTGCTCTCCTGTTATGGTCATAGGCAAAACAGACTTGACTTGGGGAAGAAAAATCAATTTCATTTGGTACCAGTCAATTCACAGTTGGGCAATGAGAGATGAAACCAGCTCTTAAAAACACCTGTCCCCCAGCCCTTCCTTTTCCTGGGCTCAGCTTTGCTCCCCTTTTCTTTCTCTCCTCCCTCCTGAGTGGAGCAGGGGGATGGAGAATGTGGGTTGTGGTTGGTCCATCAGAGGTTGTCTCTGCCGCTCCTTCCTCCTCAGGAGACTGCTCTTCAAACTCTGTCCCTGCTCCAGTGTGGGGTACATCCCATGGGAGACGGTCTTCCACGAATTTCTCTGACATGAGCCCTTCCCACGGGCTGCAGTTCTTCACAAACTGCTCCTACGTGGGACCCTTCCATGGGGTGCAGTCTTTCAGGAGCAGCCTGCTCCAGTGTGGGCTTCCAATGGAGTCACGGGCTCCTTCGAGCACACCACCCTGCTCGAGTCCTTCCCAGGCTGCAGGGGGGTCTCTGCTCCTCTGTGACCCTCCATGTGGGCAGGGGCACAGCCTGCCCTCTCACCACGGGCTGCAGGGGAACCTCTGCTCTGGCCCACCTTCTTCCCCTGTTTTCTTCACTGACCTGGGTGTCTGCTGCCTTTTCTTTCTCACATCCCGCTCCTCTCTTCTTTTGGAGGTCTCTTTGCTTTTCCCTCTTAAATATGTTGATCACAGAGACTCTAATTGGCTCAGCCATGGCCAGAGGCAGGTCCAGCTTGGAGCCTTGGGAGCTTCTAGCAGCTTCTCACTGGAGCCATCCCTGCTGCCAAAACCCCTGCCGCGCAAACCCAACACAGGGTTAAAATACGTATCAGTTGTAATTCAGGATGTAGACATAAAGTCATTCAGTTGAAATGCTTGTACTTTCATTTTTAGGGTAACTATCATAGCATGAAAAATACAGTCTCCCTGGACTCTTTCCAGTAATGTTTATTTCTTGCATATATAGGAACTTACTAGGAAAACTTGCATAATCTTTTTCTTTTTTTTTCCTCTCCTTACTCATGGCAGTCTTAGTCTTGCAAAGTGAAAGTAAGTTGGAAGTGGCAAAGCCACTCTGCTGCCTTCTCTGACTTTTTGTTCTGGATACATAAACTTTATCCTTCAATTACAGGTTCTGATTAAAGACAGAATAAGTCTTCTTTATGTATCCAACTGTTTGAACAAAAAACCCCGACTTTTTTTTAAAACCTCCACTGATAGGTCAGTTCTCTCTCCTGCATATGAATACTTTGAATGCTGATGTGAAGGAGTCGGCAGCAGACATGAACAATACTTCCTCATCTTCTATCCTTTATTTAACATCACTTTAATTACATCTTGACTGCTTTAATGCAGATCTTCTGATACCACTGTTGTGGTAACATTAGCTGTCCTTATTCATCACCCACATTTAAATTGGTGTCTGTGCAGCTCATACGTGTTGTGGTTTAACCCCAACTGGCAACTGAGCACCACATTCCCCCGGGGGGGATGGGGAAGAGAACTGGAAGAGTAAGGGGGGATGGGGAAGAGAATTGGAAGAGTAACGGTGAGAAAACTTGTGACTTGAGATAAAGACAATTTAATACATAAAGCAAAACAAGGAATTCATTCACCACTTCCCATTGGCAGGCAAGTGTTCTTTTGTTATAGTTGTTTTTGTTTAAAATGCTGTAGTATTTCTGGGGCATGATGGTGCTAATGTGCTAGAGAGCTGAATATTGAAAAGCAAAATGTGCACGTGCCCTGTCTTGACTCGAGACTCAAGAGGAACTCCTGGAGAGGGTCCTGCGCAGGGCCACTAAGATGA
>NW_010254491.1:9356-9593 GCF_000690775.1 Eurypyga helias
CCTGTGTGATCTACTCCAGGTGATCCTGCTCTGGCAGGGGGGTCAGACTAGATGATCTCTAGAGGTCCCTTCCAACCCCGACCACTCTGTGAATCTGTGAGGCTGAAGCAAGGTGCTCACAGATACACACAGCTAAAAACATCTGATCGCTCTTGAAGATGTGGCCACTCTTGGCAGGCCAGAGCAGCCTCTTCATATTCTTGAAGAAACAGACACTCTATGAAGAACCCTCCTTTT
>NW_010254491.1:9617-20196 GCF_000690775.1 Eurypyga helias
AAAGATTCCATTTCTGTTATGCCCAAGACATTGTGACAATTTCAAGTGCTCTGAATGTATGAACTATACTGAAAACCAGTGGACAGTGTTCGTTAAAAACAGGTTCTTAGCTGTCTCTTACCGTACAGCCCAGGTTCCTTAAGTAGAACAACACTTGTATTCTTACGTGAAGATGATTTCCTCTGGTCATTCATCCAGATTTGTCTTCCTTCCAACTGCTGGTTATCTTAGCCTGCTTTGCACCTTGTGTCTTATTATAGCGCTCTAATCCCTTGAAGAACTCTGGTTTTGGCACTGGATAGCGCTTTTGCATAATACATGTTTTTCAACTGTCTTAGGAAGGCTAGAGTGAAAAAAAATCAGCGTGCACGGTGATTGCAGATAGGGTCTACTCTGCCATTCTTGGTACAATTGGTTTAAGCTCTCGCTTTTTGAAACTATTTTAGAACAGCTTTTTCCACAGGAGGCAAGGCAACTGTATTGTCTGAGCTGATTATACATACATATCTAAACACTCAGTGTTGCTGCGGTAACAGCTTGTTTTCTCAGATCATGAAAAGTGTGTAAAGTGAGAGTTAAGCTGTCTGTTTCACTCTTCCAAAGTCAGTTTTCTCCCCCTGGGTACACTGCTGTTGTTTTGTGCATTGAGCCTGTTCTGGGACTTCTACTGCTCAACCCTGTCTTAACATCCTGGGGTGGGACACTTAGAAAGCATGGAGACTAAAATTTCTGGCATGTTTTGTTTTGGCTGTTATTTTTTTAATAAGTGAAATGCACTAACTGACTAAACTGTAACTAAAAGACTCACTGTTGCATTTAATCATACAAGTCTGTTTGTCTTTCCTTCCTTTTTTTTTTTCCCCCTCAACTCTTTTTTTTATGTAGCTGCAGATAATAAGGATGAAGAAATCAAAACACCACCCAAGAGATCCTATCTGGGTATGTACTGTACAAACCCATTCTGCATGAAGTTGTCCTCTCAACTACATATTTCATGCTTTGCTACTTTTTGTAACCATTTTTAGAAATGATTGCATGATCATTTCTATAGAGAATGTTTGCATTACCTTTTCTCAACATAGTGAAACCTGGTGCATGAACATTTTTTTTTTTTAATTTTCCCCTCCCCACTTTTAACTTGTAGAGAGGAAAAGATGCTTTCAGAAACCATTTTTTTGAAGACAGTTGAGTTCACTGCATTGTGTGTCTCAGCATCATCTTCCTTTTTCCTTTCTCAAGCTAGACAAGTAAAATATTACATGCTACAGGTATCCATCTCTTCGAACTCATGTTCCTCCTCTTCCAGCTCTGACTCTGGAGGAAACTATGAAAAAATACAGGAGTTTCTTTCAGCATTGTTCAAAAAGAAACTTCCCACAATACTTGATGTTAAAGCAGAATGCCTATATCCTTGTGAAATTTTTTGTCTTGTTCCTCTCTTTCATTAGAGCAGCCTTAAAATGATTATTTTGGAATTCGTAACACTTAAAGTGAGTGCTTCCAATCTTCACTTTCAGAGTTAGAATCTATGTTCTTTAATTCTCCTAGGGAAGAGGAAGTACTAGCGCAAACCAGCTTTGCAGCATTTTCAACTCAATAGTTTGGAAAGACACTTTTAGTTAAGTCATGGTAATTTTGTTTTAAATTAGTTGGGGTATCACATTAAAGAAGCTATACTGACTAGAGACATTGAAGGTCCCCAAAGTCAACTTTTAGACTGATGTAGTTGAACTGATTTGGAATCGCACATTGGTACTAGCTATTCTTGGTAACTTGAGAATTGCAACGCAGAGTGAACTGAAAAAATAAAGAGTAGAGAAAATATTACTGAGGCAAAAGGGGAGTCTCTACTTATCTCTTTGTCAACAGACACAGTTAATTAAACTGGAATTAGCTCTGCAAAACACTACCAAAGAGTAATGTTAACCTGAGTGCTTTCTTGATTCATCTTCTGGATCTCCCCCTTCAGATTTAGTGCCAAGATGCATGCTTTGGGAAATTTGCCTTTTTTTGGTCTGATACCACTATTTTGCAAAGCACCTTTTCCTTTGTGTTTTCAAAACATTTCTTTCTGGACTTGGTATCAAACCATTTTGTTTTTCTGTTTGGTTTTAGCTCTCTTTTCTAGTCATTGTCACTGGCTTGCAGCACTAACCAGTGGAAAGTAAACTTTAAACATTCTTGTCTATGTTCTGTTGTGTTTTATTAGTATTCAGCAGTGCTTTATTTACAGTGTCAGAGCTGTAACACCTGTCTCTGCTCCTAGTGATGACTGAGTGGATTATTTAAAGATGCTTCAAGTGGTTAAAATTAAATAGAAATAAGTAACTTAATGTGACCTTTTACTTATTTCAGATTATTTTTCCTTGTCTTTCTTTGGTTAAAGAGTCTTTTGCTAGATACTTAGATAGCTTAAAAAGTTGAGGTTTGTAGAAAAAAGCACCATAAGTCTTAACCCAGCTGGTTTAAGTCTGAAACATTTGGTTAATTGAAGTTTGTTTTGGAATTGCTTAGCAAAATGGGATGAATTGAATTACCACTAACCTTACACTACTGTTCAGAAGTTTAAAGACTGGGGTGGACATGTCTGTTGCTGTGTGATAATTCTTACTGGTGTAAACAAATCAGATGTTTTGAGGTGTTTGTGTATAGTGTACACGCAGAAATACGTCCCGGTGGTTTAAAGACTGGGATGGATGGCGCTTTATGTCACAGCGTGTCATACTTCAGTTTACAGAGGGCTTGATTGAGCTGTGTCCTTCAGTGCTGTTTTGCTGCAGCTCTGGGGAAGCTCACTTAAAGGTTAGGTAAGGGGAGTATTTGCCCTACTTTCATATGGCAGTGCATTTTCACAATGCCTTTTATTGAGTTTTGATTAAAATTTTATTCAAGAAGGCTTTTTCATTTCCCCTGTTTGAGTGGTGTAAAAAATGTTCTTCAATATGTTTTTAGGCTTTAGAAACCATTATATTTGCTTTCTTTTTCTGGGTATGTAGTAAATGCCCTGTGCATTGTGTTTGTAATTGAAGACTGGCTATGAAGGCTGTTTTGCTGTAGAACTGTTAATCTGAAAATGTACTGATCTACCAATGAATTTCAGGTGAATTTGTTAGATAAATACTGAGGCATTTGTTTGATGCCTCTGTTTGAATAGGAACCGAGTTCCTGCTGTGCTTCCTGGGATTGCTTTAAGGTCTGTTTTATTGTCAGCAATCCAACAAACCACTTAAAGCCACAGTTTTTTCCACACGTTATCTGAAAAAAGCCTTTATCTGGTGTATGACCCTGAAAATTGACTTTCTAGAAGTCAGTGCTGAGGGGAGTTGAGGGTGTGGGGGAAGATTGCTGCAGTTTCACTGACCTGAATAAATATAATTTACAGCATGGTGGGCCTCAGAGTGTAGAGTTTCCTGTCTTCGTACAGAAATAAAATTGTCCATCTCTTTTTCTAAGCAAAGGAAGGATTAAACAGGATTAAGTAGGTCTAGTTCTGAAGGAGTAATGCTTTATTCCCTTTGTTTTATAATGCAGGTATGTTGTTCTACCTCGTGCCTGCTAGCATTTGATGGTTGCCACTGAGAATGAGCAAAACTGCTGCAGTTCAGTGATTTAAAAAAAAAAAAAAAAATTTAATTTTATGAGAGGTTTTAGAACAAATGCAGATAAATGTCTTCATCTGTTTCACTAAAATAAGTTTCCTATCTATATATTTTGAGCCCTGTGAGTGTTGGAGACTGCTGGGGCAGAAGTAACAAAACACTACACAAGGCATTGCTCCAAAGAGGCTGTGTCTTTTGAAGTTGTTTAGGGTAGTCTCACTGGTGTGGCTGGCAAGTCTCAAAGTGAATGCGACTTGCTCAATTTTTTCCCAGGTAGACGTTTAAACATTTTGAAGGTCACTTCTGGTAGGTCATAAGGGTTTTCAGTCCTTCTCTGTAGTTGGTTTTAAAACGTGCTGTATTGCTGAACCCTGCTTTTAGCCCAAGCAAACAATTATCCAAGTAACATTGTTTTAAACCAGTAGTAATAAAATGACAAAACTTAAATTCACCCAATATCTGTTGCAAAAATATTTAAAGCTGCCCTTTTGTTTTTTTTTTTTTTAGGAGAAAAATGTAAAATGTCTGTTTAGTTAGCTTCACAGAGTTAGTATCTGCATAATAATGAAGGCAAAATAGTAATGTGAATTAAGGAGATGAAGTCATCTGCTACATGGTTTCCGCTGGCAGTGTGACAGCCTGCTGAGTAACTCACACTTACACCTCTTCTTTCGTCTGCACGCTTTACTCAGGGCATCAGTTGGCTTGTGATAAATGGAGTGTTGGCCTAGTCTAGCGTAGCACAATACATTACATGTGCCGCAGAGGATGGAAACTTTGCTTAATCATCTCTCTGGCTCCTTCTGTTCAGCGTTTGCTCTGTTGGAGTTCAGCCGGGGCATCCGGCTTGCAAATGTGGGTGCGTGCACTGCGATCTTCCGCGGGTGCTCCGTAATTGTGCACAATGTGCTTCTGTGCTCAGTCTCCATCATCCTGAGCAGAGCTGAAGGCAGAGCAGAGGCAGTTTCCCTTGGCTGGGTGTGGGTAGCACTTTGGTTTCATTGGAAGTGACTTTACGCCATGCTCCCTCGTAGCTGAATTCCCTGTAGAGCAGCTCTGCAGTTAAGTACCTAACAAAAGCACATCTGTCCCTGGGATGCAGCTGCCACCACCTCTGTCTGTGCATAACCGCACCTGGACGCGTGAGGGTTTAGATCCCTTCTCCCCAGGATTATATGTCTCCTCGTTAGACTAATTTCAGGGTGCTTTTGTCGATCTTTTGGGGAGGGTGCCTGGGAGAGGGGGTTGTAATGATGTCTCTGTGAAATTAGGATGTCAGAAGGATTTTGTTGTTGTTTATTAACTGACTTCTAGTTGTCTACTGGAACTACTTTGCCTGAGGAAGTCGCTCCTGGCTGTGTCGGCGCTCTGGTTGTAGTTCTGGGTATGTGGTTGTAGTTCTGGGCGTGGTGGGAACAGTTCTTTTCCCCTAGTCTTTCACTACATCAATATTTAGACCTTTTCAGGAGAGAAAATAAGAAATTGAGATTCTAAGGGTGAAGTGGCAATTTTCAATTTGTTGCAAGTAAACACTTAAGTTGAAAATGGTGGAATCTTTGGGGTTTGTAATTTTGATTTCTTTTTAGTTGATGTTGCAAATGAAACAAACAGAAGTCTGGAAAATAATTTGTATATCTAGGTGTGGGTCTGTGCTGGAGGCCTAAGTTACTGTTCAGGCTTCTCAGAATAATTCACTCCAAATAGAATACTGTTAACTTTTTTTTAAAGGAGCTTCCAAATCTTCTGCATACTGAACAGATGCTTTTTTCCTAACTATAGATGCAAACAGAGAGAGGGAATATTTTCATTAAACGAGTTGTTCTTTTATTTTCATGGGGAATTAAACTTCCTGAACCATTGCAAACCCACCGTTAAAATAATTCTTTCAGAAAACTTGAGAAAAATGGATTTGGGTCCGTCTGTTTTCTAGGGACAATGCTGTGTTTCTCAGTAGATACTCTCTTTCTAGCTTCATAGTTCCACTTTGTGTAAATCTTTCTTCAGGTCCTCAGGCTAATGGGCCTCAAATGAGAAGTTGTACTGTGGCCTGTTCTGTCAAAGTATTGGAAGGTATTCAGTAGGTGGGCATGCCTTTTTGCAGGCCTATCTAGTATTATTCAGATGTTACAAAATGAAGGAGTAACTTGAAAATGTCTCTCTAGAACAAAGAATTTCTTTTAGAAAGGACAGCTAGGAAGGGAGGAACCCAAATAATTGTTTGTTTGTTGAGGCCTCTGTGGAGCTATGATCCCCTTCTGGTAGTCTGCTGTTTCCTTAACATGAGAGACCCAGAAACACACGCGTGTACCCCCACAGCGAGGTGGCAGGATGAGGTCAGTATGTTTGCTGCATGCCTGTGTGCTTGTTACAGTGTGGAACACAGAACTGTATGTGAAAGCACATTCCTGGCCACAGTGCAATATTAACTTTTCTTTTATTCCTTGATTTCCCCATGCCGGAGGCAGGTGGGCCACGTGGCTGTGTGGGGGGGCAAGGAGGGGATAGAGAGGCTTGCGATAAATCTGTCCACAGATTACAGATGCTCTGGTGAGGGATTCAGGTGTGCAGGTCTCTGGGAATGCAGGGCATGTAGCAGATTTATACATGAGAGAAGTGAGATGCATGAAGGTGGTTTCTTTTCATGGCAGACAAGGATGAACTCAGTTATAGAAGGGGGGAGACTGACATTACACTCAGGAGTGATACTTAACATACGAGACAATAGCTTCCAAGTAAGCTGGTTTCAGATTTATTGCTCCATTCATTAACTACAGGCATAACATCACTAATTGTAGTAAACCCACAGGGAATAACACACCTGCCACCCACCTGTGTGGTGGTCTTACCCCGGTAGGCAGCTAAGTCCCACACAGCTGCTCACTCATTCCCCCACAGTGGGAAGGATGGGAGAATCAGAAGGGTAAAAGTGAGAAAACTCATGGGTTGGGATAACAACAGCCTAATAGGTAAAGCCAAAGCTTCATGTGCAATCAAAGCAAAATAAGGAATTAATTTACCACTTCCCATTGACAGGCGAATGTTCTGTCATTTCCAGGAAAGCAGGGCTTCGTCACAGGTCACAGTTACTTGGGAAGACAGACACCCTCAAGCCAAACATCCTCCCATCCTCCTGACCATGCTGCTTACACTTTCTGTGATCACTTGATGAACATCTGCACAAAGGCCATTTGCCTAGACTGATTAAATACCAATATTACACTGGGTAGTCAGATTTTAAACATCCAGGAATCCTTGCCTCAAATGGTTTATTGTGAGTTTCCTCTTGGAGAAAGTTAAGGTGATGGAATATGGTTTATATCCAAAGAAAGGCAGGTTCTTTCCAGAGTTCAAGAAGTGCCAAGGACTCATGTCTTAATCCTGCTTTCTGATTTATTAGTATGTGTGATCTGTGGAGACCCTGTTACTTCACAGAACCTTCTTTTCAAGTTGCACTCACATTTTTTTAGTCAGCACAGTTCATGCTGACTTCTTACTGGGTCTGACTGTCATTTGAAAGTGGAATGACACCTATCTGCCAGGTAAACAGCTCTTTTGACTGCTGACCTGCTGGTCTCTTTGTGTAGGTAGGATAATTCAGGGAGCAGAGGGGCCTGGTTCAGTTGGTAGTACTTAATCCAGAATTTTGATCAGTACAATGGTGGTTGAACAGGTTCCTATTGGAACTTAGCTATTTTATCTGAAGATGAGACTAAGAATGGTAGGCAGAAGTGTTAATGTCTTCTAACAGACTGCTTGTGGAAAAGATGTTTGTTTTCAGCTGTGCAAGCTCTTGTGCATGTCTGAAACGGAAGCAGTGAGCTTCCAGCTTCATTCAGTTTGGAAGCTACTTTTCTCCAAGTTTTTAACTTGTTTGTTTTATCAGACCAGTTAAGTGAGAAGAATAGTTGCCAGCTGTCAGGTCATTGTCCTCTGTGGGACAGAGAATGAGATAAACACCCACCATGGAATGTGGATGGGTGAGTTGCATTTCAGGAACTATTTTTAGCGTGCAACAAAGCCAACAGTTCTAGAATATCTACAATTTTTTATAACCATTGATGAATTTTAGTTTCTAGGCTTGTCATTTGGCAACTTGACAGAAAAAATTACTTTCTTGAGGCTTCCAGTCAGAGATCAGATGTGGCGTCTTTGATAATGAAAACCTTTTCTGGCTGGTAATGTTTCTCTTCTTTGAGTTTCTATGTGGGAGTTGTTGTATAGAGGTTGTCTCATGTTAGCCACATGTTTTCCACCAGGCCATTTGGTACACTGAATGGAATATTTTATATTCAGTGATAAGTGTATGTAGTATCCCTGGATTTTGAGGGCTGTGTTGGAAGGGTCGTTATAAAAAGTTTTTTTTCAAAAGGCTTGAGAAACTGGAGCTGCCACCCACAACTTCTGGTTCTTAAACTGAAAACTCAAAAACTTTAAGGACTGAAGGGTTTATACTTATGCATAATGTAGGCAGTAACATTTTGCTTATATATTATTGTAGTGCACACAGTAACCTGCAGTCAAACTGGTTCATCGTCCATTTAAAAATCTACCCGTTGTTGAGCTGAAAGGTCCAAAGTACCGCTTGGTAAAGTCAAATGTCCTCTGTTTTTAAATTTTAACAGGTTAGCTTTGAACAGGAGACTGGACTAGATGTCCTGCAGAGGGCTATGCCAATCCAAGCTCCTGTGGGATTGTAAATAAAATACTCTGCCAGTGGTTTACTGGGAGACCACCATGTACAACTTGAAAATACAGTCCTTTTGTTCCTTTCACTCACTTCTCCATTTGAGAGCAGCACATATAATTTATTAGCTAATGAGGAATACTTATGCAATAATCAGAAATACACTATGTTGTTAATTTTGTCAACTGTATTAGCTTTGTAATGTTTTGCATCACACAATTCATCTGGCTCGTGTCATTGCTGGTAATCAAACAATCTACATCTCCTGTATCCCTAAAACGGGGTTGAGAAAAAGGTGTTAAATATGTTTACTAGTGATTGGGGCAGGGAACTTGGCATTATTTAGTGGTAGAGCAGTACGTTCAGCCCTGAGTTAGGGGCCTTCTAACCTTTGCACCAGCCTTGCTACTGCTTTTGGAACATGGAAATGGAAGCAGGCCATGCTTTCTATTTGCTTCTTCTGCAGTTGACATTGCTTGTGTTTATAGATCAGAATGCTCTGCCAGGTTGAGTGTTGAAGGGCCTGTGCCGATTCTGAAAGCCTACCGGCTACAAGGAGGGAGAGCTGGGGGAAAGGTGGTTGGATGGGGATGGGCAGGCGGGGTGTGGACACATGTTAGGTGGAGTGAGCGAGGCTTGTACAGCGGGGAGAGCTCTCCTTTGCCATGCAGCGTGAAGCACTACAGTTCTGTCATAAATTGATGGAAAGCTGTTCAGTAACATTGTGAGAAAAGAGAGGTGGTAAAGGTGAGTCTCCGGCTTGGCGTAAGCTGGAATACCAAGAGGTACCATGGGAGGCAAAGCTCAGTGCCGTGTTTCTGGCGGGTGCTGCTCGGGGTTCTTGCTGGCTTTGACTGCTTGGTGCCCCGTTGCAAGCAGTCCCCGGGAGGCCTGTCACCCAGCTGTAGTCGTGTGGAAAGCAGCCGACCGAAACAGGTTCTGTTGGAAGAACTGTGCAGCGGCAGAAATACCACTTCTGGCACAAGCACCGCTTCTAGTTGGTGGTGTGGTGGGGAAATAAACCTGGGAATGAAATGTGAACTTTGCTTGTGCTGCATGTATTTTAACTGGAAGTCTCATAGCGACATCTAGCCACATGAGGGTGCTCTTGGGTTTCCAAATCGTGCCTGGTGAGCCACTCCACTGGAACCTGGGCGTGGAGTCTTGCTCTTAGGGCTGCGGTGGTAATTGTAGAAATAGGGAATAAACACATTTTGGAAAAAAAAGTTTTCTTCGTGGTGGGAGACAGATTAACTAGTTTCTTTAGTAACATCAGTGATGAAACATTTAAATATTCAAATACAATCTATTTGCCTGCCCATCCTGCAGATCAGGGAACACATACACACCAAAGCTGCTGCTTCGGTTTGGTAGACATGAGAAGCTTTTGCAGTTGCCTACTTCTTGAGCAGGCCACATGCTGTTGTATACTTGGCCATGTCTAGATGAAAATGGTAAGATTTGTTCTCTAAACAAGGTCACAGAATAATCTGGCAGGGAAGGGACCTCTGAGATGATTTGATCCGTTTTCCTGCTTGAAGCAGGTCCAATTAGATGAGGTTACTCAGGGTCATGCCCGGGTGAGTTGTGGGTATCTCCAAAGATGGAGATTCCACCACCTCTCTGGCATCTGTGCCAGTGTCTGACCATCCTCATGGTGATAAAGTTTTTCTTCCATCTAATTGGAATTTCCCTTGTTGTAACTCATGTCTGTTTTCTCCTGTCCTATCACCGTGTGTGATCAAGAAAACCCTGCCTTGATCTTCTCCACACTCTCCCCTTAGGTAGCTGTAGGCAGCAAGAAATCTTCAGTTCTTAAAGCTGATGTTCTCTTAGCCTCTTCATCTACACCATGTACCTCAGCCCTTCAGTCATCTTGGTGGCCAACTACTTGGCTCATTCCAGTAGGTCAATGTCTTTCTTGTACTTGGGAGCCCCAGCCTGAACACGTTCCTTCAGGTACAGTCTTGCAGGTGTTGAATAGAGAGGAATAAACACTTCTGTTTGCTGGCCACACACTTGCACAACTCTGCAGCCCAGTAAGCGATCTGCTGCCTGTACCATCAGGACAAGAGTCTTAGCCATGGCTCCTATGACTGGACTGTCAGCATGGAAGAACAGGCAGGGGGGATGTGGAGGGGGTGTTGCTCTCTACATCAGAGACTGACTGGGGTGCATGGAACTCCACCTGGGGATGGATGAGGGGCTGACCGAGAGCTTATGGGTCAGGATTAAGGGAGGGTAGGGAGAGAAGATACGTTACTGGGAGTCTGCTGCAGGCCACCTGGCCAGGACG
>NW_010254492.1:0-24071 GCF_000690775.1 Eurypyga helias
TATATATAAAAAAGAACATATTTCTGGAATTACATATATTAAATAGCTGTTATAAGTTTTATAATCTAAGTATATATAATGTATTTATATAAATACATACTATGCTATAATATAGATATATATACAGTGAGTATAAATATATATGTATTTTTTTAAAGGACATACAGCTCCCTGCTTTTATCCTAATTTCTACTTAACTATAGATAAAATTTTCTTGAGACTCTTCCGAATCATTTTGTTGTGTCATCAGCTGGCAGCTAGTCCTTCAGCAATATGGCATGGTATTCCCGTCCAAGCCTGTCAGCTTACTTCATAAGCTCTCCAGTGACTTCCAGCAGCCGTTAAGACGTGGCAGCAGACACGATTTTTCCTTCCATTTAAGGAGTGATTGAGAAAGACGTAGATGCTTTTAGTGGAAAAAGAGAAACCAACTTTATTGCCTTGTCAGACTTCATAGGGGTAGACGCAGGAAGTTTATGAGGCTGAAAGTCATTAAGCGTTTGGGTTTTTTTCTGCCGTCTGCTTTTGTTTTTACTGGGTTTTGAATGAACAGGGTCTTTCGGGGTGCTGGAATAAACTTTGTTAATGGGATATGCAAGTGAAAATGAGATGTTTTTTCATGGTATGCACAGAAAAACCCGCCCCAACCACGCACCCCCTGCCCACCCGTTGGCTTAAGCAGTAGGATGTATGTTTTTCTGTTTGTCACTTTCTGGCTGTTATCTTGCCCTGCCCTCCACGTACTTCCCGAAGCAGCACGTGGTTGCTACCTAAGCTTCTGCCTGCACTTAAAACAATTGGAAAACAGTTAATCACATCCCTTAACCTCAGAGTGTCAACACTGCAGCGGGGACACGTCACAGCCCTCACAGTGGGCACTTACCTGTGACGGCCCCTTCCCCAGCCTGTAAGCAACGATCAGCCTTGCTACTCACCCTGTCATCTGGCAAATTCCAAAGGAAAAACTGGGGCTGTGGGCTGCGATGTGAATGATGATGAAATGGAGCGTGTCCTTTCATTAGGAGAGCTGGGGACGGGGGTCAGGCCCAGGGTCAGCTGGCGAGAGCGGGTAGTGGATGGGGATTGCTCCCTCTCAGGTACCAAGGGCCATTAGCACAGCTCAGATGCTTTCTTTTTTTTTGGGTTGTGGGGGCAGACTTTGTTTCTTCCAGCTCTCATGTTTCATGCTCATCTTGTAGAGCAAAACTGATTTATGAATGAGGTCAGTTTGTGTAGGTACACAAAGACAATTTCAGCATAAAAATTTGATGACCCGTGGGGTCTTGTCATCTTCTTTTGTGTTAATTAACCCCAACATGAATTAGGGGCACTTCTGTTATGTGCCTTCATGCTCTTGAATATGTAAGTCATCCGTAAAAATTCACCGCAGGCCATAACGTGGTTGTGGGATCTTATCTCAAGAACAAAGGGGAAAAGTTTATGGACCAAAAGGAAGGGAGGAGGGAATGATTTAATGATGCTCAGAATAACGGTTAGGGGTTGAGTGGGTTTTGCACAGGCTATTTATAATAATGTTTGTGAGTCTAGCTGAAGCGTGATTTAGTACAGCTGTATGCCGAAGAAGGAGCCAGAAAACGAAGAGAAGTCAAACGACATTTCTTCATGTTGTTAACTTCAGTCAGGCTTATGCACTGACTAATAGAAAGCATGAGGTTTTCACAAAAAACTCAGGCCACGGGCAAAGATGCATAAGCTTGCGAAGCAAATTGAGACCACTATTCATCTCACATCGCTGCTGGGTGATGGACCTGGGTCGGCGATGACTTCGGCAGGATGCCGTCGTGATGCCATAAAAACTTTGGTGACTCTCTCATCACCAAATGACCCCTTCACGAGGTTCTGCTCTGAATGGGAACCTCAGCCCCACTCCAGGGTCAGCTCAGCAGATGCAGGATGCTGTGCCTGTTGAGGCAGGGCTCTGCTCTGGTGACCTTCCCCCTTGAGAGTGGCAGCCAAGTGACATGTGTCCATAGGGGCTGCCAGTCCAGTTCTGTGCAAGGATGGTCCAGAAACTGGCTGTAATCCTAAGTCCTCTCTGTCCTAGAGCACCCTTCAAGCTGGCGTTGGGTGAAGCATCTTCTCTTCCTCAGGTGAAGACCTCAGGTGCATTCTGCACGGATGGATCACGGATCTGCCTTGGGTGGCAGTTTCTGTCTGTCCCATCTGCCTTGCTGCAGAGCTGTAGGCTCACTGCTTTGCAGGCAGATGACACTGCAGTGGTTCTTGGGAGGGCCCTGACAATCCTACTGCAAGAGCAGATGGGGTTTTGTAGATAATGCCAACTCAAGCTGGGAAGTGAAGCAGAGTGCAAATAAAACGTGATGATGGCTCACGGTGAACAGGGACACACCAGCTAGTAAGGGACCTATTGGCAATTTTCTAGTATTGCAACACATTGCTAAAATGGCTTAATTTATTCCTGGGTACATGGGATTAGAGGGAGGAACCCAGCGCTACGTGTTTTTAAGTAAGAAGACATTGAGGAAAGGATTGCAATGCTACCCTGAGGAGTAGAAATTTGCTGTAGCTATAGACATTCACTCAGCATTCTGACTCATCTTCTGGAAGCCAAAAGGAATTCCCTTAGAGGAGAATGCTGTGCATCACCCACGGCCAAAAAAAAGAGGGAGTCATGTGTTTCCTTGACAGCACATCATGTTTGCATATTTTTACTGCTAGAGGAGAGTCTTCCGTCCTGATCACTGCATGTTTTCAAGTATTTTGAGTGTTCCTGGGGTGCCAGGATATTAATTTCAATAGCTTTGTTTAAATGGATCATGTATGTAATTGAATCAGTAAGTATTTTTAATAGGGTTTCAGACACAAGCAGGGCCATTTCCTTCAAGTCGGTATAGTTACTTGCATTACAGGTTTCTTAGCAGTACACTTGAAAGCTAATAAATTAGAGCAGATGCTTCAGTAACCAAAAGGTTTATTCAGGAAATACATTTTTCTACAACTTTATTCATGAGTTCGTGTTCACATACTACAAGTGAGGAGGAAAAATAAATTATAATACGGTATATAAAGAGAGCACCTGTATTGTAGGCAGCAAGACCTGGGGCTTCAGCATTGGCTTTTGGTAATTCTCTTTGCATTTCTGCTTTATTAGAGATTTCCCCCCCTTCTTTCTCTTAGTTACTGAGTAGGTATATTCCCATCTACTTGGAAATCCTTGGTGAACATGTAAGCTACAAACAGCATACATAGTTAAGAGCTGCTTTCAGTGTCTGTAGGATTGCTGATGTAGTGCCTAAATAAATCACCTGATTTTTAATTTTTTTCAAAGCATCAGACCCCTAAAAGCAGCAACCTTGAAAGAAGCTGTATTTCCAAGCTGACGTGGCATAAAGTAGCACATACAAATGTTGCTTGGAATTGCTGGAAGAAATAGCAGTAAATAGCTAGCTATCCAGAGCGGTTTTCCAGGTAGTAGTCTGCAGACCAATGGGCAGAGACAGAGTGCATGGTGGCACTTTGAGGAAAGAAGCATCTTGCAGCTGGTTGTATGAAGGCTAATATTTGCATTTGCTGACTCCTTTTAACTCAGAAAAAATACCTGGTGTCACATGAGGAGAAAAAAGTGAAGCACTGGGCAAACTTTGATCTCTGTAAATGTGTAACAGTAGAGGGAAGTCCTTTTCTCACCAAGAGTCAAGCCAAGGTTGTTGCAAGTCATGTAACAATGCTGAATTCAGATCTGCTTCTGGCCCTGCATATGCAGTGTCTCTGCAGGACGCAAACATTTTGTACGGGTTATTCACCTCTGAACAAGAGTACAGAATTCCTGTAAATATGAGATAAAGTAAAAAGATTCCTGCTCCCTGTTTTATTCCTTGCTTCTGTGTAACTCAGTATTCTTCGGTTTACATAAACATTGAGGGAATTCTTGTGTGGCTTTACTAGTGTAAATGGGAAGGAGAGCAGGTTTGTACAGAAAGACGATGATCTGATGAAAACAATACGTGCATTTGGGACAGCCTGCATCTTTCTTCTGCAGCTATTGAGCGTCAGATAATCCACAATTAATTTCTAAAAGTCAATCTGTCAGTTGGTAGAGGCGTCAGCAGCTTTGATTGATAAATGCTACCTTTTGATGATTAAGTCATCAAAAAGTCTCTGGCTGAACAAGGCAAAAAATGTAATTTGCATGACAAAAGCCACATGGTTGTACAGCTTGCAGAAGGGAATGGCAAAATGTTAGATTTTACTACCCAGAGACTTGAAGCAATCTTTGCAGAACACCAGCTGGCCGTGAGCATCCTGGATGCCTCCACATATGTGTTAGACTACCTCCCTGTCGTTTCTCCGAAGTACTGCAGCACGGGCAGGTCATTCAAAACTAAGAGGCAAGCCCTGAATTCAGAAACAGGCCTTGACTGTGGCTGCCTTGCTACTGCCTTCGTTATTTAGAAGACTTCATTCTCCAAGATACGTCAGCCTAGGCTCCTTCTGAAGTTCAGGGTTGCGCACAACGTTCAGTGGTTTTAAATGGAGAGGTCGTCTTTTCTTGGTGCCCCTCCTGTTTTTATTTTGCTTTCTGGCTCATTTACAAGCAAAAGGATGTTAAAAAATACGTTGTATTGGCTTTGTACTTTCCCTAAGTACCTTCCAGTTCAGCTGAATACTTGTGTGCAGTCTAGTGTGTTCCTCCAACAGTAACAGAAAATCACGTGCACCCTGCTGCTTTAATGGAATACAGCTTTTTTTTTAATCCCTGATTATCCCATTGTTTTCTGAACCATCTCTACTCTCTCTGTCTTTAGTAATAATAGCCTCTACAGATTGGAAATGTATGGTCTGGGGCTATTCTATAATTCATTGGATATAGTCTTTTTATGATGCTTTGAAGGCATCTGAGAACTAGAAGTACGTTAAAGCCAGAGGACATCCGTGTGGAGGGGTTAGGCTGTGAATACTCGTAGAGGAAAGCACTGTAGCACAGTCGAATGACAGGGTTAAGCTATGTTTTGCCACCTGCTGTTACAGGATGCAGGTACATAATTAATGTATAAGATGTTGGTGGACGTTCAAGAATTATGCAACATTGCTCTGAGGTTTTGAAAAGCTAATAGAACTTCTTGTGGTACATGGCAAACCATATCCTTTGGCAGACTTCTGCGTCGACTATTCGCGCGGTCTTGAATACAAGCTTTTAACTATACTGGCTCTTTGCTGTGTCTTTCTAGAGTTGTGAGAGTCATTTAAAGAATATTTATATGCATCATTTTATTTTTCCATTCCCACGCAATTGTTTTTGTATCTCTGGGCAAAGGAAGTTTTCCACTGATTTTAAGACTGGATAAGGAAGGTGAGCAGTCTGAGTTGCACTACTGGTCTACTCCATGGGTAAAAAGCCTACCAGCTTTCTGCAAGCCTGACTTGGGGGAACGTAGCATGACAGCAGCTTCTGCCCTTGTGGGAGGACACAGGGGGTGATACCAGCATAGGCGGGTTGGACTGTCTGAGGAAGTGATGTCCCTCTCTCCTTTCATTGCTCATATAGTGAATCTAAAGTTAGCTTTGATTAGGCACCAAAGCTGTAGAGAGCTAAAATTTGGATGGGCTGAATCATAACCATGCCATCCTGAAGTAGAAAGCCAGCTTTGTAAGTGTTCATCCTTTGAGCTCTGGGGTGAAGGCAGCTGCTGTGGACGGTTGGTGGCGAGTGGCCAGGGATGGAGAGCATGTGTACGGTGCTTCTCCACTCCTTCAGGGAAGGGTGTATTCTGCATGTTTTTACCCTAATCTGGTAGTCAGACTTACCTCGTCTGGCAGGCTCCCTCTATGGAAAAAACAATGTTGTTTTGTATTGCTCAGAAAAGACTGAAGGGTGGGTGTGGGGGTGTGTGTGTGTGTTTGTGTTTGTGTGTTTGGCATTGAATGGATTTCAAAGTGTGCACAGACTGAAGGATGGGGAAATGACACTAGGTCCTCCCCCTGTCATACTCTTGATTTTAATTAAGTGTAATTGGTAATGGTATAGACTATCCTTAGAGTTTCATCTGCTTTCACAGAGTCACAGAAGGGTTGAGGTTGGAAGGGACATGTGGAGGTCATCCTGCCCAACCCCTCTGCTCAGACAGGGCCACCTAGAGCCAGTTGCCCAGGACTCTGTCCAGATGGCTTTTGAGTATCTCAAAGGATGGAGATACTCCCTAAGCAACCTCTGCCAGTGCTCGGCCACTATCACAGTAAATAAATGTTTCCTTATGTTGAGAGGGAACCTCCTGTGTTTCAGTGTGTGCCCGTCGACTCTGATCCTGTCCCTGGGCACCACTGGAAAGATCCCCCTGAGTCTTCTCCAGGCTGAACAGCCCCTGCTCTCTCAGCCTTTCCTCATATGTGAGGTGCTCCAGTCCCTTAATCAGGACCCTCTCCAGTATGTCTATCCCCATCTTGTCCTGGGGAGCCCAGAACTGGATCCAGCACTCAAGCTGTGGCCTCACCAGTGCTGCATAGAGGGGAAGGATCACCTGCCTTGACCTGCTGGCAATGCCTTGCCAATACTTTTCAGATTCCTACGTGTTCTGTGGGCCCTGCAGCTTGGTGGGAATGCCACAAGATCTTAAGAAATTCCTTACCTTGGAAAGGTTTTGGCTTTTGTGCTATGTGGGGACATGTGCAAATAACAGAAGTTGAAGGAAAATAAAGATTATTGATTAGTGTCTCTTCATCTTACTTTCAGTCATGCATGTTTCCCTCCTATCTCCCTTAAATTTCTTGGGCTGGGTTGTCTTAGTTATTGTACCTTATATATAATATTGCAAATCCCTGGGAATGGCTGTTGTGAGACTCACAGAAACCCGTTGATACTGAAAGCAAAGCTGACTAAAAATTATAGATATGTGTAGTCGTTTTCTGTGTTTGTCGTTCAGAAGATCCTTCAGTATTGATTTAGTGTATTAAGAATGTAGTGATGAATGTAGTTTCTCTGTAAGGTGAATTCAGATACGCTTGTAAGTCAGAAACCAGAAAGTCTGTTTGAGACAGCTAAATCAAAGCAGATTAACAATGGTTCTCTCTTGCTTTGGTTTATTATATCCTGAGCACTTTTTGTGTCTGTACCTCTATAGTTTTTTTTGTTTTTGAGGTAAGAAGATAATGAGAGCTTCAGTTCTGCTCTGATTTGTGTTTCTGTAATGCTTGCAATGGAGTGATTTAATCTTTTTTTCCTCTCTGTTCTTTCTTACAGCATCAAGCTTTTGGCTGTTCAGGAGCTGGTCGATAGAGAAGCACTGGAAAAGGTATTTAGAAATGTATCTGATACAACTGTCATAATACACTTAAGCTCTTAAATCCCTCTGTGTTAATAGAGCTTCCTAACTTTATGGAGAATCATGCAGCAGAAGGCAGAAAATCTTCCTAGCTACACAGTTCATGAAGTCAGAGGGGCAATGTTTTGCCCAGACGGACCACATGCTTTTAGTGTTTTCTGATTTTACAGCAGGCATGGGGTAAGCAGCGCCTCTAGTCTGCCCATTTTAGCCGTACTGAAATCAGTTCCTTACTAACAGCTAGGATAAGTACGTGATTTGAACCAATAATAATGAATGTCTGAAGCAGAGTGTCTGAGGGGCTCCTTTTGAGCATCCAGCTCAGGAGAATGGCAGGAGGTGCCTTGGCAGAAATGCAGTTTAATTTAGTGATGAAAGACTCAAAGCAACTGGCTACTCAACATCAGCCCTAACACCAGCCCAGTATGCGGTGCGTGTCAGCCCGAGCTCTTCTCCTGTCTGCCTTGCGCAGCCTGCCTTGAAGCCTTCCAGGGAGCTGAGGGATATGGAGCATCCCCGGGATGGTGGGCTTTGCAAACAGCCTGTGCTCAGCTGGGGAGGGGGGGCAGAGGAGGAGCTATGCCCAGCCGATGGTTCCCCGTGTCCAAGCAGTGGGGTCCTGTTCATGGGGCGCATCCCCCTGGTCCAGTGCCGTTGGCTTAGCCAAGGCGCCGGTGCCCCAGCGGCCTGAGATCCCGCCTGCGGAGCCACAGCAAAGCCGGTAGCCACAAAAGGCCGGAGGGTTTGTAAATAATAGAACCCAGTGTCACCCTTGCCAAGGGTATTGCAAACACAGCAGGTGATACTGAATATTTTTTTCACGTGAAGAAGACGAGGTTCTCAACTGCTCATTGTACAAACCAGATTAATACTCACATTTGTTGTTGTTTTCAGCAGTCAGCTTCTCTGGCACCTCACACCCTGTACACTTCTCACCCTTCTGTTGGGCTTTTACCTCCCTTTGGCTCAAGGCCTCCCAAAACATGGCTTGGCAAGGGTGACTGACCTCAGCCTGGTGGGAATGGCCATGTAAGGCACTCTGTGGAGCTCTGCCCGAAGTTCTTCAGAAAGGCTCAGCCTCCGAAAAATGATCTTTCTAAATTGAGATCTCTGAATATTTGATGTCTGCTTTCGTACAATGCCAAGCTTAAAGAATTTAAAAGGCCGATTTAGCCCTCTGGAAAATAACTGGGTGGAATGATGCAAGTTCAAAGAAATCTGCTGTCTTTATTTTTTTAAATACAGGAGGGGAATAAAGTAGATTAGAACAAAATCCCTTGTTCCGCCTGTTTGCAGAGTCAGGTTTTGAGGACATGTGCTGGGTTCTGTATTGGTAAATCATTATTTATCTGCAATTATGTATCAGGAATACAGAACATTATTAAATGCTCATATTTTAATATTCATTGCAAGGTTGATTTTTCTGGTTTTTTGAAGGGAAGATTTCTTCAAGCTGGCTATGTACCTAACAGTGTTTTCTTATGGGACACTTTCTAGTCTGTCATATTTCCTTGCATGCATGCATCTATGATGGTTTTGAACTTTTGTAACTTATTATTTCTAAAATTCAGTGCTCAGCTTTGGAAGTGTTGTTGTATATTTTTGATACTTGCATGGGAACCCGGAGGGATAGAAGCATGCTGGTGAACAGCACTGCCTCCTGAAAAGGCCTACAGCCACGAGGGTTCATGCTGCAAAATAGCTCCATCAAATCATATCACAGTGAAGTCATGTGCGTGTTTAGCGGGTCTTTGAGAACCGGGGCTTTGAGACGGTATCAGAAAATCAGCTGACACTGCAAAATGCCGTTTATTGTCACCTTTTTGAAAGGGGATGGTGGTCTGGGAGGTGAGGGACATGAAGCAGCAGGCTGTCAGAGCAGGATGGGAGAACCTACTTGAACCTCTGGGCTCTTGAGAAGGTGGTGACCCCCTGCGCGTATGTCACAGAAAGCTTTGCCCTTGTGTAGCAGAGTGCTGCTGTGCCTCAAAAGCTGCGTATCAGTTATTTACCGATTGCTTAACAGCAGCAAAAGCAGTAATGCCGTTCTGACTGTTTTCAATACTTAATTATCTTTAAAAGGTCTTTAAAAGGTTTTCCGGGTGAGCCCACTGAAAATAAGTTTATCACTCCATGAGAAGCTTTGCGTCTATTTGTTTAATTTCCTAAACCCTAATGTTTTCACAAATTTGGCCAAAATGACCCTTTAAGCCAAAGATCTACCACACTCAGCTGTGTTTACGCCTGGGGTTGCCGAGACAGAAGGGATGATTGGCTGGGTTTAATTACAGCATGCCTTGACTTGGGACAAGCTTATCTGACCCTTGGATGCTGCTCATCACCTGGTTTGTTTCTCTGGGGTGCCACAGGTGCCTGTAAGCACTGCAGAAGGAGGGTGCTGTTTGTGGAGCTGTACCCCAGCGCCACGCTTGCTGTCATTAAGAGCAATGGGAAAATAATCATTTATCTTGGTGAATCAGGACCAGGTCACATAAGAAGAACAAGAGTCTTTACCTGGAGAAAATTCTGGGTCAGAGCTGGGCTTTTTTGTGTTAGATTTGGCCATAGCCCATCAGACCCGTTCCAGCATGTACTCCACGTGAGTGGTCTCACCAGCTGCTTAAAGCTAAGCGTGTGCTTACCTGCATTTTGTCTTACCTTGAACCTTCAAATCAATCTGTTTGCTTGCCCCCACCTCCTGGCCAAGCTTGCCCCAGCTGCCATGGGGCTGCATTGCTGGCGTGCCTTCGCTTCAGAAGTGCTGCTGCCGTTCGCAGGAACGAACGCAGACGGCGAGATGCCAAGGGTGAGCTCGCTGTCATCAAAGCCTCATCCCTGCAAGGGTTCAAGGCCGCTCAGGCCTTAGAAACAAGCATCTCGGGCATGCAGGTTTATTTGGTGCTGTGCCCTGTACGAAGCATCTCTTCCAGAGCACAGCTCTGGGAATGATCCCCAGGGACACTCTTGCCCCAGCGTGGTTTTAAATACTTTCCCCAATCTAATTTTAGAAGGTCCTTAATTGCGGATGAAGAATTCTACTTGGCAAGTGTTAATTGTATTTATTTGGGGAAGGGGAAAAGATAATTCTTCTGAGGAACATGCTGTTTTTATAGTTTAAAAATAAATCTGTGTAAGTAATTACCAGATTGAACTGCCGAGCCAGGTGACATTTCACATCGGTTGCTGTTTTAGCATTTAAATTCGCAGTCCTTTTCCATAGGCAACAAGTATGCCAAAACGATTGTTCCCATTGGTGCTTGATGCCAGTAGGATGTGCAGGAAGAGTCATCCGTATTGTAAGAAAAGTAAAAATATGCTTTGCATTCTGTCAAATGTTCCCCCCTGTGCCTTTCAGGTGCTAACACAGGCTCTTGAACTCATTTCTCCTTCAGAGAAACTCCATAACCAGAGCTGGGTTATGGAGAAAAGAAACAATCTGTACAAGAACATTATATTTAGTATCCCCCTGACAGCTTTTTATAAGGTAAGCCTGCTTTGAGAACAAGGAAAGTAAGCCAGTATTCTCCTATTTGTGTATTAATAAGGAAACATATCTGCTGTTGCTTGGGATGAGAAAGGACTGTCCACTTGACTCCGCAGACAGCAGTTTGTTGGCTTCCCATCTAGGAAATTCAAACTGTGTAACTCTGAGCTGCAGTTTGTGAAATTGTGGAGTTCATCTGCAAACATTTATTCTGCTTGAAGTTGAAGTGATCTGTCTAGACTGGCATGAGAGATACGCTGGGTGGGCTGAAGCATGGAGGGATTTGGGGTGAGAATTGTGATTTTGTTCAGGGATGTTGTTCTTGAAGCTAATGATAACTTGCAGCTTGAAAATCAAAAGGGTGAGTAACGTAGGTTTCGCTATCAAGGTCCGTCTGTTCCAATGACGGCAAATTTATCCACTGTGAGCTACGTCCAAGAGGTCAGTGAAAAGAAAGTGTCAAGAACAAAGTAATTATCAGCAGGTTTACATTGTCTGTATGGGGATTTTCACCTTCACTGGAGCCATTTCGGAGGTCACAAATCAAAAAGGATTGAAAGCCTTTCACCTGGTGTTTGGAAGGAGAGGTCTTGTAGCTGTGAAGCTCAGGGTACCAGGAGAGGCAGCGATGTAGCTTCTAGCCATCTTAGTACAGGAAGGGATCTCTTCTGTCTGCTGGCCAAATGTTACATGGCCATCCCTTGGGCATTTCTGCTGGTGTGGGCCTGAAGAGTTGAGGATGGAATGAGAAAACTTTGATCAGCATTCTCCTCCAGGTAGATTCCCCTCCTCCCTGCCATATGAAGCTATTTCTTCTTCCTCAAAGCATCTTTCTCCTGTTGAGTGTAATAGAAGACAACACTGTAAGTAAGCAATCCTTATGATCTGTGCTCATTTTTTGGACTTTTCCCACCTCCCTCAGCAGTACTAATGGCTGGAGTTGTCTCCCATGATGTGGAATATGTATCCTATGTTTCCTCACCCGTAGGAAAGACCAGACGTCTGTATGTGGGAGATGTTCGCAAGATGCAACCCCTCCCATCGAGCAGCATTTTCATACTGTGCCTGAGGAATCGATAGCCCACAACTGGGGTGATACTGAGGAGGTGGCATTATTTACAAAAAGAAAATTAACCTGCCGGTCATCGAGCAGAAGCAGCTTTTGTCTGAGGGGAAATGCAGTGACTAATGTTGCCCACTTTTACAGGGCGAGACCCAGGAGGTGAGGGCAAAAGGGAGTGCTTGTTTCTTTTGCGTGGCATCACTGTAATGGTGCAATTCCAGCTGCAGTCAAAAATGAGTTTGTAAAATGCTGAGCATTCCCTGCGGTAGCCTTCTCCTTTCTACGCAGCGCACTGAGAATTTTAACTAGAAATTTGCTTTTGTTTTCTTGATCCAGTGTACTGTTTCCTCCAGATATTATCTGAACATAAAAAGTATGACGTCAATCGAGGTTCCAGAATTTCCAGTATGAAATGCATCTGCTGGAGGTTTTTATTTATCTTTTGTCTACTTTAGAGTAGATTGAGCCAGATCAGTGTTTAATCATGATTAAGCCCATTGTAATCTCCGTTCTTTATAAAATCCCCCTCGTAGCAGAGCAGGTTGTTTATTTCTGAAAGGTTATCCCTAGGAGCTTTTCGGTGTTTGGAAGAGAGGTGCTATTTTCCATTTGTTGGGGTAAGCATAGGCACATTGCTTTGTGCTTGCGTGGATATAAGTATGTGCGTGCATTCGCCAGGGCCGTTGGAAGTGAGCTATAACACACCTTGCCATGGAGCAGCTGGTCACTCGAGGCTGTTTATGTGGCCCATCACCGTTTCCTCGGTATAAGCACCAAGTGATTGGTCATGCAGTCAATGTTGCTCTTGCAGGCAAACGTTATTCCCTGCAAATAAGCCAGGTCTGGCATGGGAGTGACCATCAACGTCTCCTGAAGAAAGAACAGGGAAGGGCTTTTGACACCCGTCCCTGCAAGGTGAGGGTGGACCACCTGGAATGTATCTGCTGCCCCTGCAGCCAAAATATCCTCTACCACTGCCGTCTGAGCTCTGCAGCTACCTGGGTTGGACCACCTGGAATTTATCTGCTGCCCCTGCAGCCAAAATATCCTGCATTGTTGCTGCTGTTCATTTTTTTGGAGAGTGCAATCATGCAGCAGTCCCAGAGAGGTAGGGAAGAATTGTGGTTATCCTTATTTATGGAGGCGCGATGGAGTTACAAGGAAATCACACGATTTTGGCAGAGTCACCTGAGTTGACGGCTCTGAACAGAATTGGGAAGTGAACCTCATTCTCCTGAGTTCCAGGCACTCAGTAGAGTGAGCATGGAGTAGAGTAGAGTTCCAGGCACTTGGCATTAGTAAATGCCAAGATGGTCCTTCCTCTTTGGTGTGAATTGTTTCGATGCATATCCCAGAAATGCAGTTAGTTTAGGACTGAGCCTTTGTGTGCATATTTTTGAAAGCCATAGGCCTCCTGTACTGTATGAGCACTGTCTTGCAATCTTGACTCTCTTCAGAGCTATTGATGAAAAAAGATTATAAGGCAACTGGCAACAAATTAATTAGTTGCTGTAAATGAGTTATATTTACTGGCTGTTCTTAGAACTGTCCTTTCCAGAAAGAGGTTGACCTCTTTGAAACTTAAGTACATTTGGATGTCTTCTAGAGTCAGATAAGGAAACAGCAGTCTCGCTTTCAGAGGACAGGAAAAGGAGATGTAGACTTGGCCACTGACTCGCTCACTCATGACCTTTGATCAACCTCTTCCAGCCCTGTTGCTGCCTTATTTTTCTGTTCCTCATTCCCAGAGAGGAGAGATGGAATCAGGCCTCTTGCCATTTCCTTTCCCTAATTCATCCTTGGGACAGAATTCTGCATAATTCATCAGTTGAAGTAGGTCCTCCTGCCCTGTTCCTTCAAAGCCACCATGGAGTCAATGATTGACCTCTCAGAGTAAAATGGCATTATTCCTGTTCATCCAACTGAGTTGTTTGGGGTTTTTTTCTCACCTTATTCCCTATTACTACCCTTTTTGCTCTCTCACACTCTTCCTATATTTCTCCATATCTCTTTCCCCTGTCTTGCTTTCCTATATGAGTGCACACTCAGGGGTGCAAAGTCTTTTTTTCCAGACTTCACCCCCTGGGGTCAAGAAATCTCAGAGTGAAGGGAAGTATAGCTGTTATTGTGAAGGAACCATTTTTGGCTGAGTGGAGCCAGAAATGATGTTGACACCGTTTCTTACAATCTGGGAGGCTTCTTTGGGATTATCCCATCCACTAAATTCACTCAGGAACCCTGTAGCTATACCGTGTTTGCCTCTGGCCTTTCACTTCTTTTCCTTTCTGTCCCGTAGGAGGGATCTAGATGACTAGAAGTTTAAAGAGACGTATCGGTGGACCTTATGGCTCTGGCCAGCTCCAGGATGGTTTCAGTATCTCTCTGCAGGGAACCTGTGACTACTTTGTCTTTCCAGGCCCCTGTACTGCAAACTGTTGTCAAGTGGTCAGCAGCACTGTAAGCACAGGCTCTCATCTATTAGTATCTCTGGTGTCTTTGATCATAAATGGATTTTTTTTTCCCTTTAGTTGCATTGCCTATGTATTTTCTGATGATCAGTGGACTTCAATAAATAAAACACTAGAAGCCATGCTATGCACATCACAGGGAGCCATGGAGAACACAGGTTGCTCTTAAAATGCTGTCCTTTAGTCAGTGCCCTCTTCTTCCGTAGAGCATGTCTGTGCCTCTCTCAGAAGTGGTGGTGTGGAGATTGCTTATTGTGCTAGCTTGGCATTCTTTTGTGAGGCATCTAGTCGTATCCCTGAACAGAAGCCAAATTTACCCATTAGTAAAATCAATCTACAGATTCCAGAACAAGGAGAATCAGAAAAGATGTGTTTACAAATGCTGGCATGCGTTTTACTTTTGTTTGTGGGTGGTAGAAGTAATAGGGGTCCTTAGTCCTTTTTCCTGGTTTCCTTCTAGAAGATGGCAGAAGGCAAAGCAAGTTCATAGAACAGTACCAGTTCTGAATACACAACAATTTTGGGGAAGGGTGTGAGGTTTTCCCCTTTTCAGTAGATTGACATAGCAGCGAGAGTGTTTTAATGTCAGCCCAAATCATTTTTTGGTAGTTTATGTGGATTAAGTAATGCGTATGTTCTCTGTGGGGGCCAGGGTCCATTGCATCTGTTGGAGCGGAACCTTGGTCAGGGCTGGAGGACAGTCCCGTAGACTCTGTGGAGGGCATGCTAGTGGGTGAAGGCAGAAAACCATCTATTACTCATGCAAGCCTATAAATAAAGAATGTGCTATTTCAGAGAGGAATCGGTGTCATATTGAGCTCTTTAAATTAAGGGCTAGAGGTGCCAAAAAGAATGCAAGAGATTATTTAAAAAAAAAATAAAGGTGAGATGATGTGTCCTAATGCTAGCAGCATGGAAGAGATCCTCCTGCTAATACGCATCCAAGAAAATAGTAATGGAATAGGATATGATCCAGATTTAAATAACTTTACAGGAGGTGGCACAGTGTTCTGCATGGTGGCGTAATCAATGCTTGAAGGAAGAATAAATATCTGAGGCTGGCAATGGTTGTGAGTCATATTATATCTTTTTCTCTTCCTTGTTTTTGTGTTCTTACCATGGGAAAGAATGCTCGCTCTGAGCAGAGATGTAAATCAGTTGGGGAAAACAGTAACACTAACACTAGGAAAGAAATGTATGGAAGCAAAATTACTTTTTTGATGCAAGGCTCTGCAGAGGTGGCCAAACTGTGGCCATCTAATAATGAGGGCTGTGCCTCTTTTCCTTGTGTCACAGCAGTTTTGCTAACACACTGCTCTTATTCCATCTCATGCTGCACATCAGCACAGTCCCATCTCTCTTTACCACCGTGTATATGCCAGAAGCACATAATTTAAAGAAAAAAGCCACAAAACCCCCACAAAACACAAAAAACCCAACTCATTTGCTCACATCTCTGGAAATGAGTAAATTTTTATCATGGGAATGGAGAGAGTCCTAGTTATCTTATGTGCTTAAGCAGCTTTCCTTGATTAATAACCTTCAAACTGTGATTTTCCTGTTCCCTTTTGAATTTTTTTGTTCTTCATTTGTATTAGTACGGGGTTTTTTTCCCCTACTCCTTTCCTCTGGCTGAAAGCAATGTGCAGGTAAGGAGATTCAGATCCTGGCAAATCGATATAGCTCACTGGTTAGTTGGGGGGGGTTTTTTGTTTGTTTTTTAATTGGTGAACAAGAAACTATTTCTTATCACTGTTGAGTCTCATGTTTCGTAGGATGATTTTCTATTTGCTTTCCATATTAAGGGCTAGGTTCTGATAAACTGATTTTCACCTCACGTAGCGCTGGTGGATTACTGGGTGAGTAAGGTTGTACTCACGGTGGTACGGTTTTACACCACATCGCAGAAATCGATTCAGGAGTTTCATGTTTCTTGAGAAAAGGATCAGCCCAGGGATTAAACAAAAAAACAAAGGGGTTCCCAGGAAGCCACTGACTCCTGGTTGCCTAGTGCCTTATATACAGTCCACATGAGCATGCAGATTAGGTCTCCAAACATCTGCTGCACAGTCCGTGGCCGTGCAGAGCCGTGGCCGTAACAGGTCAAAGTGAAGTACGTGTGTTCTGGGTAAACGTGCAATAGCTCACTTACTGAGCTTGGATCTCTTTGCGCCGGTCACTGCTTGAAGCAGTAGTTGTAGTAATACACTCACAGTAGTATTTCTAAAATAACTGATCTTGATGTAATAATCTCAATGATACCTTCCATAAGCATACACCTGTGTTCCCAGAGAGGTGTATTTGTGGTGGCAGAAGTGGCAGCAAAAGGAAACTCATCTTCTTCCTTTGGAAATAATGAGTTGGGGGAGAAAAAGAAAAACTTGGAAAAGCACCTGAGTATTTACAGCAGACAACATAGTAATAAAAAACTAAGTGGGGTGGCTATGATTTTAGCACAGCTAACCACTTGAGCAGACTGTTCTATAACAGTGTTGAATAGTGTGAACTCAACAACCCATCTCTTGTAAAAGCAGTTTGGTGAGAAAGATAGGGCCCTCATAGTCATGAGGGCTTCTTTGTATTCTTCATATCACATCAGTTCCCTCAGCATGCCATTATTGCTGTTAATGATTATACTGCCTACTTATGCTGAATGAAACACTCTCTTGAAACAGCTTCAAGAATAAATTGAAAGGCTTTGTGACCATCCTTGACAACCTCTTGAGCCTTAATTCCTATATTATGCTTAAAAATAATTTAAAAAAAAGACCTTAAGGGTACAAAAAGAAGTAGTGAGGTATTGTCTTTTGCAAAATGAGTCTGTCCCATGAAGTACAAGGAAAAAGCTCAGCTTGTGAATGGAAACATGAGAAATTAAGAACCCACAAAACTTCACCTACATGGAGGTTGGCAAATATAGGTTCCAGGGAGAGGGCAGCATAGATTTCCACCAAGCGTCTGTGAAGAAGACTTCCCATCAAATGGCAAACTGGCTGAAGGATGTTGCATATCCCATTCTGACAATAGTAGTTGAACATCTCATAGTTCTTCAGTAGTGGCCCCAGCATGTAAAAATGTGTTAGAGGAGATATTGCATTACCTCTTTCAGTTGTTTCAGTGCTCTGCACCAAAGGTTTCCCTGTCTTCCTTTTGAAGATCTATAAAAAGACATTATTTATATAAATAATCACTTTTGTTTAGGATGAAGGTAGGAGAACATGCCAGGGAATGATCTGCATTGTTGTCCCGGGAACACTGTGATTAAAGGCGAGCAGAAAACTGGTTTTATGGGCTACAGTCTGGTTTTTTAATCACATATTCAAAGATAAAGAAAGTAATTTCCTCTCAGATATTACAAAGAATTAAGCAGCTGAGTGACTGTGGTGAGCTGTAATCCATCTGGGAGGGCTCACTGCTAATTTTTTCCAAAATAAGTACTCAAAAAGGAAACCAAATAACTTAGGAGTGCAAACTTAGGTTCCTACCACTCCCCAGCTGATCCTGTAAAGCCTGACTTAAAAAAAAAAATCTGATTTGATTCAAACAGGTTCGTATGTGGAAACAAATCATTACATGCTGTTGATAATGAGATAACGTTAAGCTTATCAGCATAATTATTTCCCACACATTGATGAAGTACAATGGGTGAGTAACAGCAGTGGCAGGAGCGAGGCGTGTGTCCAGCTGGATTCACATCCATGGGCTGGTCCAGCTGGATTCACATCCATGGGCCAGTTCAAAACAGGGCCATGCTGATGAAGGGGCTCAGACAGTTGACGTGGGAAACGATTCCTTCGGTTTGAAAAACTTTCCAATCCTACTGAGCATCATTTAGCTGCTACCTAACCCCAGGGGTGCCTCGGTGACGGAGTCCTCTGGCGCTTTGCTTCTCTCCTCAGGGTAAGCAGAGCGGTGTCCCTCTGCAGATCCAGAATTACCACCGCCTGAGGCAGGCACAGCAGACTTGGACAACGTAGTTTCAAGCCTATGTGTATTTCGGTTTGAAAAATGAGCCTTCCTCGTCTTATCTTCTCTGAGGAGCTCAGTCCTGAAGGTTTCCTTATTTTAAGTATTAAGCTTAGAAGTGGTCTTTGCAGCAAAGCTGGGAATTCAGGTTGCCGTGCGGCACAGTGAATGTTTGCTCTCTGGTCCATAACATGGTGCCTGGAGCACTCGTTGAGGGGTTGAGTGAGAATCTGATCCTCTGGAAGGAAATCCTTCCTCTGCGAGTGTCTGTCTGAATTACTGGGATGCTCTTTAAGAAGCAGAAGCAGCACATTTTCCAGGAAAAAAAAGAGTCCTGCTCAAATTGATGAAAAAGCCATATGTGCCTTCAGGTAGACCAGGGCTTGAGACCCCAGTATGCATGCACATTATCCCAGGAAATTAGCTCTGTATGTCCACAGCGTGCAAAGACGCCCAGAGGAGATGACTGTGCCTATAGGTGCTGTATGATTTCTGAAGAAGGATGCTGGTTGAGGATTTGGCTGTGCTAAAGGGCTCTGCCTTGATTTCACTGCTCACAGTGTGTTCATAGAGCTCTTTGAAGGGTGCATTAGAGGATGTTTGTGAAGAAGGTGGAAGATGGCAAAGATTTATTTGGCCATCAATCTGGATGTTTTGGTTTAGTACATAAACCAAGTTTAGTACAGACCAGTACATAAAGGATGGGAAGATACTGCCTCAGGTCTCGATGACCCAGTGCAAACAGGACACATGAGCATGGCAGAAGGGGCAGATCAGCTTTCCAGGAGTAATTCTGTGGCTGCTGCATTTTCAGAATTTTGTTCCTTATATTTATTTTTTCGGCCTAGAATTTTTCTCCTAAACTATATAATTTTTTATTATTTGTGCAGCTCTTACTTCACTGCATAATTACGTACAATTATGTACGAGAGGGAGAAGTAGAAAACTTTTTCCAACACAAATGTATTGACAAGGCTGAGACCGAAAGTGATTACCTGGGGGAGGGTTGTTCTCCTTTGAAAACACTCATAATTATCTATCAGACCCTCATCCACCTGCCAAGTTTTGTTTGCCTTTATGTAATATCAATACTTGAACAACACAAACAATAAATTTTATGTAATCTTTAATGAAGTCTTCTAGAAGGAATTGGTTGAATGGGTGTGTAAATGTTGTATCTTAACACAGGGCCACCCCGACTTTCCCTCGTGTTATTCCTATCGTTCCTTTGAACGGTTTGTGAGTGCATCCCCACACCAGTGGATGCATCTCTTTCTTAGGTGTGTGCATGTTTCTTGGCTACTTTTGCAAACAGGAACTTTTGCAGACATGCGCTGGAAGGAAAGGCAAACAAGCAATGAAGGCCTGAGACAACACTCTTGTCAGCGGGAAACGGCATCCAACGCTGTTTCAGGCTTTAGCCATAATAACGCTTCCTTCCCTGCTGTTCTGTTAGGTGGTAGGAGAATCCAGATGTACCTGGGAGGCGTGATGCTCCTCTGCGCCCCCTTCCATCGTTGCTCATGCCTGTGGGAAGTGGATGCGGTGTCTTTCGGCTGCAGAATGCGCTGAGCATCCTGGCCCCGCTGTGTCTCGCATCCCCTCTTGACTGGCCTTGCGCTACCACATGTGACCGCACAAGGACCGCAGCCCAGAAGCCTTTGACCTTTCCTTATCCCTACCTCAATTGCCAGTTCTCTAAAATACACCACTCGCAAATCCCTCCACCCCGTAACTCTGCTTCTTCCTCCTCACAAACGTGATCTAACAATGCTCCTCTTCATAGAATCATGGAATGGTTTGGGTTGGAAGGGACCTTAAAGACCATCCAGTTCCAACCCCTCTGCCATGGGCAGGGACATCTTCCACTAGACCAGGTTGCTCCAAGCCTCATCCAGCCTGGCCTTGAACACTTCCAGGGATGGGGCATCCACAGCTTCTCTGGGCAACCTCTCCCAGTGCCTCACCACCCTCTCCAGGAAGAATTTCTTCCTGATACCTAATCTAAACCTCCCTGATTTCAATTTATACCCATTACCCCTTGTCCTGTCACTACAGGCCCTTGTAAAAAGTCCTCTCCCAGCACCCTTGTAGGCCCCCTTCAGATACTGGAAAGCTGCAATGAGGTCTTCTCGGAGGATCCTCCTCCTCCTTCCTCTGGAGGATCAGTGTCAAATTGGGATGTTTTACTGGAAAACCAAAGGTGTTGATTTCAGTTTCTCAGAAATAGTTGTAACTTTTCCGCTCCCAGCTTTCTAGGTCAGTCTGCATTAGGGTGCACCAATTGTAGCTGTGTCCCATACATGGTAGTTTGGATAAGGACTACAAGTATCCAAGTCTGCTTTTTCAATTGGAAATAAAAGTACACTCCACAGAAAAGAAAGGATAATGTGCATTTATTTCCAGGAACATGATTTTTTTAGCTTATACAATACCCAGTCATGGAGCAGGGAAACCGTATATATATTAAAGGGTGGATTTAAAGAAGAGTAGTGCCAGATGGTCTCATGAAGCCACTGTCAATTTTGTTGTATCTTCTATGAGAAATAGATTAATCATGTTTCAGGATGGGAGTTTTATTGGAGAGGGCTGGGGGGCTTCTCCTCAAGTGCTACTGCACAATTTACAAGGTACATCTCAGAGGTCTTCTTCTGTTTATCCTTTCCTGAAGTACCAGTGAAGTCCATCACTGGGAGATGCTCTGTAGCACAGAACAGCCCTTACCTTGGTGTTTTCCAGCCCATGACCTGCAGCTTCCTGTGGTCCATGAACTACAACTAAGAGGTCCCTCAAAAATATCAGGAAGGTGAGCCCACTACCAGAAGATTTAAAGTTTTCATGCACAGCTACAGTTTTCTACTTCAGGATTTATGCAGGATCTACAATTTGGAAAAAGGTAGTGAATTTTGACCTAGTATTATAGTTTAATATCTTTTTTTTTGCTGGTCTGGGTCTCCTTTTCAACTATTGCCAGATCCCACACTCAATCTCCAAGTCTCTTTCACCCTGATGATGTCAAATCTTTACTAATATGACACTTCAATGTAGTTGAAATTATAAGGAATTGATAAAAGTTTTGTATGCATCTCTGTTACTCATTAAAGCTGCTCCCTCTAGTGCCTGTTAAAAATAAGGAACTGTGTGTATGTGACATTCAGAAATGGAGTATTTATTCCCTAGCTCTCATCTCTCGGTTAAGAGGAACCAAAATCACCTTTGCTTTGATGAAGTATGTTGTTGTTTATCTTTACTGCAGTGCCCTTTTGGCCTGAAAGCTTCTGTAGTAATTAACCAAAACGGACAGTTAATTGCTTTGAGTGCCTTTCCAGATGATGATTACTGCGCTTAGATGTACCCTGCCATAACAACAGGCTCACCCTGGCAGCTCCTCCTCACTGTTCCTTCTCTCCTCCACCTCCTCACAGCCTCTGCTCTGACTCCAGGTCTCAAACATGTGTTCTCCAAAGAGGAATCACTAGCTCATAAGAAATGCGTAATTCATTAAGCCTTAAGACACTGTTGCCCTGGATCCCGTTTGGTTCCCTTGGGGTTTAGGAGTAGTGCACCCTCTTTCCAAGCAGAAGATGCTCACCTCGAGGGAGGTCGCTGGCCCACTGCGGTCCCCAGTGCTGGTATTACAGGAGCAACGCTTGACAGGCAAAGGTGTTCAGCCCTGGAAAAGATGACCCTGCTGTCCCTGGTTTGGGACTGGCTGCACAAATAGCACCCCAAAAGAAAACAAAGGTTAACCAGGGCATCCTGAACAAGAGGTGGTGGGATCTGCTGGTGGGCGGGGGGCTCGCTGGCAGCTCTCCTAGTGTGCAGAGTTACTGCGCTGGGAGAGATTTAACCTAATGCACAACTTAGATGCTCTTGCTGGCAGTGCTTGGAGTGTTTTGGGGAGGCAGGTTGCTGTGTTTGGGAATCTGTATCTCCCTTATGATCTCCAGCACATGCCAGCCCAGCATATGTTCTTCTCCCTGCTCCCAAATTAGTTCAAGTTGACCCCTTGCCTTTCCTTCTCCACTACCTCCTCAAATATGCATTTCCCCAGCTTCTTCCGATGGCCCTCCATTCTTTTCGACTGTTAGTCACAAGCTCATTCCGGTGCCCATCTCTGCTTCTGGAGAGGCTGGGAGCAACAGGCAGTGGCTCCTTATCAGCGTGGACAAAGAGCAATTCTCAGTTTTGTCTTTGGATGCTGTCTTCGTGGGAAAATGGCAGGTTAGTGATGAGCAAAGGCACAGGGCTTGCCCCAGTTCCTGGAGTGGTGGACCTTGTTAGCACCTTGCACTCCAAATGGGGGAAATGAGCAGGTACCTAGCACACAGGGGGTTGAACTCTCCAGAGCACAGGCTGCTCTTTACCTAGAGCAAGGCTGGAGCCTGCCACTGCCATGTTCCTGCTCCCTGGCGGCAGCGCCTATCCCACAAAACCCAGCACCCAGCAGCAAGAGAGACGGTGGCGGCACAGGTGTGGTTCAGGGCATCTTTGTACGTAAGCTCTGGCGCTGATGGTGTCATGGTACATGTGTGCGCTTTGACTCAGTACGTGTAGGATTTGATGAAGAAGCTGGCTGAATTTCAGAAAACTCACAGCCTGAAAAGCTCTAGAGAAAAACAAAACCAGAACTTTTTTCCTTAGGAGGATTTTGGAATTAAAAAAAAGGTTGTTCTGATTCACTGAGATTTTAATTTTGATTTGTTTTTACCACTTGAAGAACTGTTCCTGAAAGGGATTGGCATAGCTCTGACATAGTTTTGCAAGGAAGGAATGATTTTTTTTTCATTCCCAATGTGGGCTAGGAGCTTGTCTGTATATTTTTACTGCACGAGGGAAAGCGTAATGTTGTTTGATGTTGGGTTTTGTGGGCAGAACAGCATCAGTTGAGAAATGCCCTTCTCACTTCAGCAAAAGAACATGACCTGAGCAAGTATGCTGTCACAGCTTCAAAATCTGTGTGCTTGTAAACCCTGGAAAATGGGCACAGATTAAAGTCAGCTGCTGTAGGCCAAGTTCTCCATTGCTGCAACCGTATCCAGAATGGGCTGATGGCATTTTTCTGAACAAACCGTGTAATCTTATTTGTCATCTTTTTTGTTTGAGCTAAGTTAAATCAAGGCCTTTAAAAAAAAAAAACAAAACCCTCAGCGATTTGGAGGAAGCAAAATATTCAAACTAGTTGACTGCAGATGCTCTTTTTAATAAAGTGACGGTTTCTGTAGGATTTATTCAGCTCTGTCGTATACTTTGTGCTGGCTGGACTTTCTAGGCAGCTGCAACCCAGAGATAAGTTAACTCTGTTTTCAGGTTACAGCTCAACTCATAATTCCAACCTTCTTTTTTTTTTTTTCTTGTGGTTTAAGTTATTTAAATGTTAGAAAACTCATTCACCAAATTCACACTGTTTAAAGTCATCAGAACAACATCAGGAATGAATAATTGCTGCTGCCGTGATTTATTGTGTTTATTAGGGTAGCACCTGGCAATCGGTTCAGAGCAGAGCTCTGCTCCCAGGCCGAGCAAACACCCTGCGTTCATACACTCCTCGTTTAGCCCTAGCGCTGCCTGAAGGTATGTGACAGACAACAGTGCTGCATGCTAATGCGGCATCTCAAATAAGAAGCCCCAACCGATCTCTGCATTTCAGAAAACTGTTTTAAAAGGTGTGCCAAGCTTTTTCACTTTGGGTGTGCAACCAGGATGACTCTCAGCCTTCCAAAGAAAAAAAGGGTTGTTAGGTTGCATATATCTGGGAAGTTAATGCTTACAGCTTCATAGAATCATAGAAT
>NW_010254493.1:0-343 GCF_000690775.1 Eurypyga helias
CCCGACCAAGCACGCGAAAACCGCTGTGAGAACACGTAGTGCTGGTTTATTTTAAGCCCCGAGGGAGGTCGAAGCAGATAAAGGGCCGTTTTCTCCCGAAAAGGGCAGCTCTGCTTTAGAAAACAACATCATAAAGAAGAGTTACTTGTAATTTAAAATAAGTGGGGTCGGGGGGCTGCTCTCCCCCAAACACCGCACCAGCAAGTTCCCACGGGTGAGGAGGGGGAGAGCCAAGCCCCCCGGCCAGCCCCGTTACAGGTAAACGCCACCACTGCCTTCAGACCCAAACCAAGGCGCTAAGTGCGTGTAACCACTCTGACTTAGGGCGAGCGGCTGGGGCTCG
>NW_010254493.1:388-14007 GCF_000690775.1 Eurypyga helias
GCTGGCAGCAAGATGCAGCAAAAGCAGCATCCCACTGCCACAGCCCTCCAGCCCATTCCCCCACCCCTGTAGTGTCACGTACATTTGCTCCCAGCTCATCCCACTAAGTGCAGTGTGAAGGAAAGGTTTACAACAGGCCCGGGGAGTCCAAAACGCAGAGCAAGTTCCCAGCACTGTCAGGCTGTCACTGACTCTTCAGGCGGAGCCATGGCAGCAGGTAAACCTCAGACCTTTGTAAACAAAGCTTTTTTCCAAAATCATTTAAACCCGGATCTCCACTTCAGACACGCAGGATGGGAGAGCAGAGGTTCACTCCTCCCTGTTCACCTGCATCAGCCTCTGAGATTTAGCGTAAGTGGCGACGATCCCAGTACGCGCTGGTTCATGCCCACATGACAGAAGCCAGTTCACTGCCTGGTTACAGGCGGTACGATGCACAAGGTACAAGTAGCCTCGCACACCTTAAAACTGCTGAAGGTGTTTGTTATGGCGTGACTGAGCGCTGAAGGCAGCCCTGTCTGGGAGGGGAGTAGCTGCTCAGCTTGGACTGCCTGCGGTCAGTACCACTGTCAATTTACAGTCTGTGGAACCTTTCAAATTCAGTAATTTATTCACCTTGTTTTCCTTGCTCTAAGGTGTGGGTGGTGGGAGAAGACTAGTTTTAAAGATAAACAGGGTGTTTTGAGAGATTTCACACAAGTTCAGTCACAAAGACTTTATACCCAATGGGAAAGAAAATGCAGTGAAGTAGCTGTACTGAGTTTGGGAAAAAAAATCTGCAGATCTGCAACTCCACACATGCAAAAAGACAGACCAGATGGAAAGAAGATATCCAGGCAGCTGCAAACCACAGTAAAAAGGCATCAGTGAAGTGGCTGGAGATGGCTACACAGGAAAAGCTATACAAGACGTGTCTGGAATTGCATATACAGAGATTAAAGTTTTATTTGTACATTTATTATTTACACGAGCTACCTCTGTTCATTGCAGGAGACTGACCTTGACCCTCCTAGTTTTAAATAAGGTTACTAACTGCCACGCACAGTAGAACGGAGTTAATACTGTTAGTGTCACTGGTGGGGTGAGCGTGCACCGCGACGCCTACCGATGCTACTTTGGAAAAGTAGTCGTCCTTCTGCACGTGGGGTTTTTGGCTGCTGCGCTTTCAGCTAGAGCAGCTGGCGAGGCTGGATCTGTAGAACCATGCTGGTAATGCCATCACACACCAGAAAAATGCCCACATGTGCAGGTAAGTAAAAAAAAAAGTCTTTTTATATATATAAAAAGCATTAATTCTGTTTATTGCACAAAGAGAGGAAGATTTAAACTACACTAATACTGCAGGGTTACTTATCCCTTTCCTTTGTTCAAGCTGTTTAACAGGCAGGGTATTGGTTGCAGTTTTGCTGTATACTAGCCAAGAAATTCCAGCAACAAGGTGTAGTAATTCCACATGCCTACACTACTTGGGATGCAGCACGCTAGCTTTTCCTGGGAAACAAAGCCAGCGCGTGCCCATCCCCTGCAGCTGGGAGGAAGAGTAAACCCAGGGAGAACTTGCCAACTCAGTATTTTCCTCATGTAGTAAACAAGGTGCATTTCCTATTTCAGGAACGTTCAGAGGTACGTTAGGATCAAGCAGTCTTGCCCCAGAAAGGCAGAAGGCAAGGGTGTTTTTTCAGCAGCCCTCCTGCGAGGGCAGCAGGACCGCCTCAGCCCGTACCTTCCCTGCGCAAAGGATTCCCTGTCCCCCCTCCCCCCGTTTGTTCATTCTTTTCAATACAGCCAAATTTGAGATCCCAGAGTGGAACAATCAGGTGAAAGGACACAGCCACAAGACACAGCTACTGCAGAATGAATGACCTGGTTTCCCTCGAGTATGCTTTCACCAAGCATGTGACTTTAAAAAAAACCAGCTGAAACCTTATCTTTAAAAAAAAAAAACCACACATCTTGTCGTAGTTAGCACAAATTTAAAACTGTCATTGCCTTTACAGCTAATTCAAACTCCAAATTTAATTAAAATGAATTGGCATTTTCCCCCGTGGACAGTCATTAGTTGTAATGACTTTATGTTTTGGTATTGCAATGTAATCGCGGAGCAGCCTTCCGTTTTACCAGAAGGCCGTAAAAGAAAGGTCAGGTTTCTTCAGACATTCAAATGACTATTACGAAGCAAAGTTACCAGAAAAAGAGCTTGTTTACAGAAGTAAGAGGTGAAGGGTACACAAGAGATAAATAGCTTATAACTCGGGGTATTTGCACTGCAGTGGAACAGTAGATAAACCCCCTTAGGTAAAACATGGAAGCTTCGCTCCTGTCAGTGTAAACATTTTGAGTGTTGCAAGAAGCCAGAACAGACAGATGCTCTCAGCTTCTGAACACTTTCTAGCCTAGAGCCTCTGCTTTCTCTTTCCTCTCTGACCGCACTGTAATCGGTGCCGATGGGTAAGCGATTGGGACAGTTACATGTGGACCGAAGGCCACTCGGGGCCATCAGTTAATGGGAAGAGTTTTTACTTTACTGAGTAAAGACTGTCACAATCAACTCCTAGCAACGCAGACGCTACCTGGAACACACAAGATGCTTTGCTTGGTATTTGTGTGGGATTGGCAAAAACCCCTTTCAGTTCAAGGGCGTGGATTTTTCTCTTATTTGCACAACTCCACAGTAAAAGCGGCAGCGGGGTAACTAGCATCAGTGGGGTGTACCAGGGGAGGTTTCTCCGGCCGCTGCTCAAGGTGGAACATCCCCGGGGTCTCACCGCTGTGAGCAATCTTCTGGTCGCTATTACCTGTCCCACTCGTGTAGGCCAAAGAGCTACGCGCGAAGAAGCCACCTGCAGAGTTAGGGTTCAGAGCTCTCCCACAGTTAAAAATTCTTCTGTGCTTCCTTCTCAAGTAGAGTCATCCAAGCCTTTGTTTGGGTGCTCAGAGCTCGACTTGCAGAGCCTGTCCATGATCCCCTGCAGCATAGGCTGAACGATCCCCAAGAGAGGGCGCTGGGAGGAGTCTCCATCCCAACAGGCTTCCATCAGCTGCCAGCATTCCTCGTCAAACACCGGAAGTCGCTCCGGGCGAACTCCTGGGAAACAGGGACCTGGTTAACATCAGCACACCTCAAATCTGAGGGAAACGATGCTCGTTACGTTGGTGCAGGCTGAAGTGACCAGAGTGGACTGTCTGGGATCTAATGCTCTTGATAAAAGCTCACATTTCAGCAGTGCCACCAAGATGTCTCTGGGAGCATTGCTGAAGTCACTCAGGAGGTCAGGCACACTCCCAGAGGATGGCCAGCACCAGAGCCTCCTCTTTCCAACCATTCGGGAGCAAAAGGAGTACCCTCCTCTCTAAGAAAACAAGCCATGTCCCCCCACCTCCACTCATAATGGTGTCTTTGGGAGCAAGTTCATCTTGAGAACAAGCGGCAAGCGCAGCCTTCTGACCAAATACAAGACTCGCTCATCCGAGTTAATCTTCTTCACATAGCGAGCGCAGCTTTCTGACCAAGACTCACTCATCCGAGTTAATCTTCTTCACATGAGAAGGGGAGAGATTACAGACAGAACTGACGACACAAAGTAGTGCAGCATTCCAACAGCATGAAGGGTTAAGCTACCACGAAACACAGCACCACACTACACCTCCACAGGCCTAAGTTCGTATTTTGGGGAAAAACTAGGTGTGTTTTACTCAACATGGGGCTCATCAGTGACAGCTTCCCCAGCATGCTGCACGTTGAGCACTGGGAAGTACAGATCTCCACTGCCTCCAGAAATTGCAAGGGATTAAACATTCTTCAGGGGATCATGCCTGGCTGGTTCTGGGCTCTGGTTTACATCATGAAGTGTTACAGTGCTTTGCACGGTTTAAGCGGTGTGCGAGCGCAGCTCCTGTGACACTACGGCAAGGAGGTGGTTAACTAAGCCTTTTCCTACTCCTGCTAATTTTAGTTAGATTTTCAGTAGGGTGTGCCCAAGTTTAGTTAGATAAACGTTACACTTCAGACTGTCAGTGAGGCAATACAACTTGTATTTTTACCTTTCACAGTCACAAGAGGGTAAAAATGGGGTTCTCTCACCTCCTCAAATTTTACTCAAGCATAAAGTATCAACCAATAGAGTTCAAAGAAGCATTTGTACCTCTTCTCACATTGTTCCAAAGGTGATCTTTGCTTGCACATCTCTCAAAAGCCTCTGGTAACTTCACATGTCCCGAACAAATGTACCAAAACAGAATGCCAAATGCATAAACATCCACTGAGTTATCATACTTTCCTGCGACAAAAATACATTTGATCAGCAGGGCAAACATCTTCATCACTGCAAACCGAGCGGTCTGAGAGCTGATTTCAGCGTTCCACTTCCTCAAATTAAAACCACAACTTCATTGCCAGAAGGCAAGGCTCGTATGAAGCCTAGAAACGTATCAGGAAGCACTGCCAAAGATGGAGGGGTAAAAGTTAAGACCTTCCAATTCTCAGAGGAGTTATACCCTTAGCGTGTACCAGCAGTTCCTGAGCTGAGGGTTGTGGACCACTCTGGGGTATTTCAGAGACTTGAACACAAACATTTGCAAGACTGTCAGTTCAGCTCAGCTCTGCTGCCCCAGAGTCTGACAGAACTAACACCGGTCTCTCAGTACAGTAGTTTGGGAAGTACTGATTTAGACCAGGTCCACCCACTGAATATTGATAATAATTAATACTACTAATAAATATTAAGCACAGTGAGTGCCTAAGGGCTAAGCCAATGCTCACCTCCCAGATCAAGGTCTAGCCCACTAGTCACGAGTATTTCACTGTTAGTAGTGAGAACCCCTGAATACTATTGTCTAAATTAAAGACAAATAGGGATGCTTCAATTTGATTGCGGTCTGATCAAAGCAGGGACGGCATCTCGGACCAAAAGGGTTCTGCTAAGTGTGGCATGGACCTCTAAGTGCTACTGTAAGATGCTTGCTCTGTGAAAAAAGCTTAGCGAGCACCTGCCAGAAGCACGATGCTCAGTGAATCTGAACACACTCCACATGTTCGTAACAGCTTGCAAATTCCTTACTTGGTATCTACACAAAAAACGGGGGATCCCGTCTCAAGTACTTGTCTATGGTAGCCAATTTTTTCAGCTTCCTAATCGCTAACAATTTAACTTTCCAGTTGCAAGAGTATTAATCACTTTAGCAAAGCTTATGAATCCCACAGTTCTCTTTCAAATAAAGAAAAGATTTAAGACTGAAACTTAAAGGAAAAAATACATACTAGGCATTGCACGCAGGTAGTCTTCTGATTTATTTTAAATTGTCCCTCATAAGCAAGATGAGATATTAATTCAAAGCAATGGCCTTCAAAATTCAAGCCAAAGAGAGTAGTGGATTCAGTCAACAAGCATACCTGTAAAGAGCTCAGGAGCCATATGAATGGGTGTGCCTACAATACTGCCAGACATCATGGCTTCTGGTTTGCAGAACCCCAAGTCAGTGATTTTGGCTCGATTCTTTTTGTCAAGCTGTAGAAGAATTCATGCACAGGCAGCTGATAACCATACTTCTCACTTTCAATACTGCATTTTAATATTAAGGTTTTAAACTCTGTTTCTGTTTGAAGGGTTGGACATTTGGTTTTGAGTACAATTCTCCGATTTCTTGGCTGATCTTAGACATTTACCTAGCTAAGCTCAGTAATGAGACATGCCTTCACTTGTCTTCTACGCAGAGGGTGTGGTTGGGATTTAACAGAACTGGGAACTGGAAGTCCTACTTGTAGCTCAAGCTCTCCACCTTCAAGAGAAGTCACTCTACTGCTCCCTTTCCCCTAGGCTTTCCACCTGAGAGTTAGGGACACCTCCCTGCAGGGCCAGTTGTGGCTAACGATACCACAAGTTAAAAGATCCTGTGTGAACAAAGCTATTCCTTCACTTAGATAAGCTTCTCCCTCCCACAATAAGGGCCTCATAAAACTTCAGGATTAGCCAGATACAAAAAACTTTTCCTTACCAAAACATTTTTAAGTTTGATATCCCGGTGCACAAGTCCCTGACTGTGAAGATAACGGATTCCTTCAACTACATCCAAGGCAATCTGTAATCGTGTTTCTAATTCTAGCCCAGCCTGGAGAATAAACAAACAGATTTAATTCCTACAAGTGAAAGTTACTTTTGTTTATTTTAATTTGCCAAGAACACTGAAAACGAAGCAATTTTAGCTTTGCTTTACAGATTGATATTTAGTTCTGGATTTTTAAATGTATATACACATACACAAACAGATTGTTGTTACCTTTAGTCCCGTATAGAGGTCCCTGTGCAACCGTTCCATGATCAGCAAGACGGCAATGCTGGAGCCTCCTCCATAGCCGTAATCTATCACAGAACCGTGGAGATGTACGAGCCGCTCGTGTGTCTGCAGAGACCTAGAGAAAGTTCAGAGGGAGCTGGTCACTTGTGTCCTTCCCTCCATCCCAGGCCAAGCCTCCCACGTAAGGAAAAATGCCCAGCAGCTGCTGGTTTAGTAGAACAAGATACACCTACAGCATGTACCATACGGTAAAAATTCACAGCACGCCACCATTGGGGGACCGTAACGATCTATAGCTGTCTGATCCAATTAAACTCAAGGAAGCCTATAAAGATTGTAGTACCAAGGAAATACTGCCTTATTTCAGCTGTCTGTGCTGCAGCAGCTGTTTACTGAAAAAGAACTGGTTTCTGCAGTGCAAACCCATCATTTTCTTTTGTGAACTTACGACAAAGAGGGACAATTCAACACCAAAAAAAAAAAATGCAGGAGAACTGTGTGGTATCATACTCTCAATTCTATTTTACTCCACAAAACAGCAAATGTTTGAACAGCAGACACTGGAGAATCAGATTAAGGCAGGAAGAAGCACGTCTGCCTACTATTCTGTACCTGTTACATTCCTGCAGTGGCACTGGCAAGCTGCCTTGCCTTTGCCAGACATGGAAGCTTAGCACTTGAGGAGGCCAAGTCACTGACTGCAGAGCAGAACTGCAGTAAGCTAGGTTCTACCTATGCAAATAGCGTTGGTTTGCAGCAGTGAAGTTCAGGAGATCTGTGTGGAATGAGAAAACCTCTTACGAGACACACCTCATATAGTGAAACTCAAGTGCAAGGTCATTCCAGTGCTTCTCGTCTGGAGGAACAACAGATTTCAGCGCGCATGGGAAATGCCCTCCCCAGCTGTCACACAGGTAGACCACGCCATACTGTCCTCGGCCCAGCTCACGGCCCAGCTTGGGTTTGCCTGTGAGGCACAACATTCATTTAGTCAGACATTAAGACATGTTTCTCTTCCCGTACACCATCAGGCTGGCAGCCCAGAGCCTGTCACAGACCAGCAGCTGAGCAATTCAAGGTACTCTGTATGTGTCAGACGGAGTCTTGCTGAAGTAGCTGAGCAAAAAGCAACACACCCCTCCTACTCCTTTACACCCACGGACTCCTTCAGGAAGGAGCAGAGGATAATACAGAGAACATCAAGCACAATGCTCACCATGCAACAGCACATCCTGGAGGGACCTGCTCTCCAGCGAGAGCCGTGCTAGCCGAGGAGCATGATCCTTGCGCACCTTCAGCCACAGGTCTTCTGTTTTTTCCAGCCTGCCAGAATGGCCGTCTTCTAACTACAAGAGATATCACATATACACTAATCCTGCCTGGTCTGAAGGCCTAGTGTAATGAGGTTGAGGGTCCTTGCACAACTGAGTGGAGATCCTACTTAAAGCATGCCAAGTTTAAAACTAGCAGCTCGTATCAGGGCACTCACAACAGCTCTGCCACCTCTACCCTACAGAATGGCAATGGTAAACTGTGCGAGCTGCTCTTTTAGCGCTCTCTGCAATTAAAAATCCTCTCTCTGTAAGTAGCTATGTACAAAACTGGTTCCTTCTCAACAGCTCTACGTGCTCACCTGTCGCAGAGAAGCTGCAAAAGCCTCATGGGAACTGTTCAGCCTGGTCCGGAACTGGCTGCAGATGCTCTTGGCTAACTTGGATGCGCTGAGGCTCTCGATAGCATCCTGAGCAACTTTCCTCTTCCAGTCACTGGTGATGGCAGGTGGGCTGACCCATGTAATCCGCTGGATTATCTGATAAAACGGGAAAGAGCTAAGGCACTAGCACAAAAAAATCAACCCCCAAAGGGTCAGTTGATTTATTCAGACTGCTTAAAAACCTTGCAATAATGCAGTCATCTGCACACAGCTTTGGGCTAAATAGTTAACTTAGAAAACGACGAGGAATTTGGAGGTCTTGATCACAATACTGTACACACACTAAGTAAGAGATTTGAGTTTTTCCTGAGTATCTGCTCAGTTCACTCCTACAAGCCAACCATCCTTTCACGTCTGACCAAGAACATAGACAGGCAAGACACCCACCACTTGGAAAACCACACAGCTGTGGTGCAGGTTGTGGGCTGGGACAACAGGCAGCAGAAGCAGTAACCCAGAGACCCAGGAATAGAGATGTTCCTAAACTGGTGAAAGCTCCAGTGAAGCCGCGTTTTGCTGGACGGACACACTGTCAGGGTGCGGAAGTCCTGGGTGTCAGTATGCACCACTTCCCTTGAATTGCTGGGTGATTAAATGTCCTGCCCCACCCTTCTTAAGAAGCCACAGCAACCCAAGTGCTGCACAGCCAGTCTGGATCCTTTTCCCAGGCTGAAGGAGGAATCTGAAGGTTTGTTACCACTCAGTCTGCACTGCACCTACTTGGGAAAAACTCTCGGTCCTCTCACCCATCCACACAAGGAATCTCAAGAGGGAGAAGGCAGTAAAAGGTCATCAACAGCTCAGAGCAGGAACTTCAGAAAAGATGAATGCTTTAACAGACAGAAATTGAAAACAAAGACCTGAGGAAATCTGGTCTGCTCTGGAAGGAGAAGAGTGAATTGACCTGACCAGAGATACACTGCAAAATAAGTAAACAAACCCACAAGAAACCTCCAAACCCAAATAAACAACCAGCTACACAAAACAAGTAGCAAGAGTTTCAAAACACTGATCATGGTTCTTTTGCTGTTTCAGAACAGAAACAAAACACTAAAGAGGCCCTGTGAGTATTCACATTATTCTTCACTTCAAAAAACATTTCACTCTATCATTTACTTCTAGTACATGTCACTGTAAAGATGCCGATACCTGTTTGATCTGTTCCCACAGCATCCTGGTTACTGTTGAGCCAGAGTGGAAGGTGACTTCAACATGATAGGCTGCGTTTAGGATCTGGAAAGCAGGGGAAACTTGAAAGCATGGGAACATTACAAGCTCTAGTCACTAGAAAATTTGCCAGACCCTATGAAAATGAAAAAATAGATACTATATGGGATACTCCATGATTCACTTGGTTCAATTAATTTATTGTATTAAGCTCATAAGTGTTTCTAGGCTATATAGAGATTTAGGAAAGGTAAGTACTAGGCCTTTAAGTGACTGTTCCCCAGTTTTAGCACCTCCCTCAACAACACCAGACCCACACAGACTCCAGAGCTGTGTTTCGCTAATTTCACTGAGCATCTTGGTCTCCTACCACCATTGCTGGATCAGGATAAAGACAATTAACAATATCCTAGACAGCCTTTTAAGCCACCATACCTGTTTGAGATAATTGCTTGTGATGTGTACAGAAACATCCTTTGACTTCTCCAAACTCCTTGCAGGGTGTACTGAAACCTCCCAAGACTCCTCCAGGCTCTTCAGACATCTCTCCAGAGTCCCTACAAAGCTCTCTCGCAGGTAGTCCACTGAACTAATTAACTTGTTGGCAACTGCTTGGTTTAATCGAGAAATAATCAGTTCCTGAATTTGCTTAATGCAACACTTTATGTCCTTGGAACTAACAGGTTCCCCATTCTCAGGAATGATGATATCTGCGAAAAGAGAAGAAAGAGCCATCTTTTGTATTCAACTTATCCCTGGTTTTGAGTATTTTGCAAAGGAGCTACAGCACAGCCCCAGTCCTGCCAGGTTCTGCTCCCAACACCTTCACTAATTTGCTCCTTCAGAGGTTCATTACTTTACAACCAGGTGATAGAAACACTGTTTGCTTCAGTTTGTAAGTCATTAAAAAAAAAAAACCCACACAAGCAACAGAAGAACACAGGTACTGACTATAGCAAAGGATTGCATTTTTGCCAGCCTACCTGCCTACTGCTATAATGCCAGTTTTCCTTGAGGTCCCAAACCCAATCCCACAGACCTTCAGTAATTTGGTATTCTGTGACAAAGTACTAAAGCGTTAGAGTAGCTCCAGCAATGCACAACCGGTTACTCCGGTTTCAATGAAGCTAAAAATCACACCTGACCAACGTGGAAAATAATCTGTTTGCTTCCATTCAGCAGTGTTGATTTTCCAGGGTACTCCACTCTCACCTGATAGTCTCTGTACAAGCATTCTGTATCTACTACGGGGTTAGAGCGGTACAGTGACAAGTCAACTATTAAATTCAACAATTAAAGGACAGAAGCACAAAGCTGTCTTTCCATTTAAAGAAGTACAGCTCAGGAAATTCTTCCAGGCCATGCTGCAATCCACAAGCATTGCTGGATGCTGAATGTTAGGAAGAAAGTGAGGTAACAGCCACCTGACTTTTTTTCCCTGGTACCTTGAAGATACTGATTACAACTTGGTATTTTTAAACAAACACTGAGCAATCACTGCTCACGCACTGTCACCACCCCGAGCAATTCTGCATTACTACCAGGAGATTAAGAACTTGGCTCTGGATTTTGGCCAACAGTCTGGCCTGCTCAAAACAAATCCAGTGATCGGCAGATGGCATTAGCTCCTCAAAATAACACGTTCCTTCTTTTAGGATATTTCTTCAAATACTGGTAGCCAACAAGAGGCTACACTCTAAGTGGTATTTGTTGTGCAAATAAACATTCACACATATTTTCTGCACGTATTTTATCTCGTGCTGCCCCTAAACATACTCCTGCACATGCAGAATCCTGAACTCTGCAGTGCTCCAACTCCGTAAGGAGTGGGACAGACAAAATGCAGGAATTCTTACCCGTCTGGATAATGAAGAAATAGCAGCCCTACACAGGTAGGATTAACACACTCATACTGTTAGCATATGCTAATTTTGATTTTTTTTTTCCCCAGCATGCAAATAGGTTATGCTGCAATTAAAACAAGCTCTTTATGAGGACTAGATTTTGTATGGCCACTGCAAAGCAAGCCTTTCAAGAAACAGGAAAGATCTTATCCATTTCCCACCTTCAGAAGCAAAAAGATCTGGATCCCATCCTGCAGGATTAACATAATCCATCATTTCTCCTCTTCGTCCCAGGAGACAACTCTCCCATTTGAAATTGGGATCAAGTAATTCAAGACAAGCAGAATTATCTAGAGTTCTGGACACGCTCACATGCCCCAGAAGAGCATTCAATTCACAAGAAGTAATTTATTCCAAACCAACAGCCTGGAGTGGCTTCTGATTTTATTTTAAATAGAAAAATCTTTCCCCATCAGCCCAGTGAACTGCATTTCCTCGGCACAGATGTGACTGTTGCTGTAAACCGCTGCTTAGTGAGCAGAGGAGAAAGCTGTGGAGTATCAACCTACAAATCTTCACTCTGATGTGTACGACAGACCAAATATTCCCACAGACAAAATTTGGACAGCCTCTCACCCTTCACAGCTTACACATCATTCTTTCTGCTTCCAGCTCGTGTGTTCCTGGAAGTTCAGTACTAGATGTAGTGAGAATTTTCACATTTCCCAAAAACACACAGTAAATGCCAAGCGTAGGCCTCAGGAGCATGAAGCATTGTTTTGATATTTTTAAGAAGGAAAACCTTACCTTCCCAGAAGGGTTTCATTTTCAGAGGTTCTATGCCAAAAGTCTTATACAAACATCTCACAGAAACCAAGCAGAAAGTACAAAACAAGCCCTTCACCGCTAAAATTCAAACAGCCTTTTTCCTTAGGACAGATTTATTCCCAAGTCTCAACACATCCACTGAGGCAAAGTTGAGTTATTTTCTTCTTCAGCAGAATAGGGAATTAAAGCAGAGAAGTACAATACTCTAACCCAGAACACTGTGCAGCAAGCTCCAGGGGGAAAAACGTCTGACTCATAAGAAACCAAGACATACTGTGTTCAGGCCTCTCATTTAGGGACAGTGGTTTTTACCCAGGAGATACATAAGGAATTCTTCTGCAGGATTAGTTCTGAATTTTCTTGCAAAGCCACTTGTCTAGACTGCCACTCAACTGTCCCTCAGCAGACAGCAGATACCACCCCGCCACTCTCCTCTAAAGCCCCTAACCTCTTCAATCCCGTTACTCTCCTGCCAGTAGTTACCTTTGAATTCCATATTAGAAGCATCTTCCAAGAGCTCCTCTTTCATATTGCTAAGAGTCTCTATGATCATGTCCTTCATCTCCTCTTGTTTGCGGTTGGCAATGTTCATCAGCGACTCAAAGAGCTCGTTCTCCTTCCTGCGGGTATACTCCAGCCTCTTGGGAGTGATCTGCAGGTCTCGCTGCATGTCAAAAGCCTGATTGATGAAGATGTTCAGGCAGCGGCAGTGCACCTCATTTAAACCGGTAGCTGCTTCCACGAGATGCTTCTGAAGCACCTGCCTGGAAAAAGTGCTTAGGAGACGGAGCTTCTCCAACTGCTCCACCAGCATGCTTTGGGCATCAGCATCGGGAGCGGGCGCTCCACAGCTGCAGTGGCTGGTACTCAGGTACTCCAAGTCCATCAGCTGGTAATAAAGGGAGGACTTTTCATTATCAGTTTTTTTGGGAGAGATCAGGTCAACCCCTGACTCGGGCACTTTGAAGAAGAAAATGGGCAAAGAGAAATTCCTTTTGATTTCGCGCAGTTCGTTCTCATCTGATGAGGAAAGTTCAGCCTCGCTGATGGCAAAGATGACAATAGGCAAGACCTGGTTCACGTACTCTCCCAAGGTGGCTTCAGCAGACTGGAATCCACGACACGGTGCTACCACAACGTCCACTTCCTAGCAAAGGAGGAATTAAAAAAAAACTAGGTTTGTACAGATCCTTTTAAAAACTGGTACATGCAGAAATGCACCGTAATTCATTCCAAGTGCAAAACCAGAAACGTTCAAACCCTTTAGAACAGCTGTAGTCTCCCACACAGCATCATGCTTTAGTACACAGCCTACCTGCAAGGCTGATGACAGCCCTCTTGCAGGAAAAAAAAAAAACTCTTATTTTGTACCAAGTGCCTTTGCATTTTGGCCTAGTTCAGAACAGAACTTGGAGTAAGTGTCCCCGGTCAGTGCTATCGCAGAATAGCTGTTATTCTTCAGCTTATAGCCGCCCCTTTTTGCAACACCCTCTCCCATTGATGTTTACCAGATCTGTAGCTCTTTGAGGAGGTATTAATGCTGTCAGTTTTCAGTGCAGCTTCCAACAGCAGAAACAAGCCACAACTGCCAAAACAAAGGCAGCACAACAACAGATTCCAAAGAGTTCGCATCCAAAGGACAGACAAGGAGGAACAGATGGTTGTGACAAGCTTAGTTATAACTTCCTTCAAGTCCAACCAAAACCTTAGGAGATTTATTTTATTTACTTATTTTCTTGCTGCACGGAGTCTCACTGCTTGGGTCATACATTCCT